>NC_051155.1:248980999-249260998 GCF_013339745.2 Dermacentor silvarum
CGGCATACATAGTGTGTTGTTGACGTTCGTAGTTTGTATCGCTGTTTGAATCAAGAAGGAAAGATAGCAAATATAGAGCGACGCGACGAAGTCGATAGTATGCAAAGGTGAAACCTGGAGGGAAGGATAGGGGGCTTACCTGTACAGTTCAAAGTGCGGCGCGCTGTAATGTACCAAACGGCTTACTTCAGTGTGCTTCTGCTTTGAAACAAGCGTTTCGTACGTGTGCTGTTATAGCTCTACGATGCCCTTGTCTATGTCTAGAGTAAACGCCTATTTCAACAAATAGTTACCTATAAGAGTTCTCTTGTTAGAGTCGTCCATAAGTCTTTCTTGTTAGAGCTACACACATTTACTACTGCGTTGCCAGTCGAATTATCCGTGTAACGCTATGCTTTGAAACCAATCCAGTCTTATCTAAATCACACTGAATAAAAAAGTGTGTTTTTTTACGTGGTTATTTGCTCAAGAAGAGCGCGATCACGCAGCTACGATTCTATAATATTCCCACATGTGCCATATGTGGCGACGTCAATTCCGCCCAACGTCTGCAGCTTCCCGTGGCATAACTTCTATATCTTCACGTGGTCATTCACTTAAGGGGTTATTTACTAAAAAAATAACGTATCCACGCTGCCCCGCTTGCCATACCCCTACACGTCAATTCCGTCCAACGTAGCATCCTGCAGCATAAACCTTACGGTCAGCGGTTTTGTTCCCGGCTCTCGCAGATGTGGTCCGACGTATCACCGCTCACCTTCACGCACAAGAAGACGGGCCCCGTGAACATCGACATCCAGTTTGTGCGCGGCGAGCACGGCGATGGCGACCCTTTCAACGGACCAGGCGGAACCCTGGCGCACGCCTTCTTCCCGCGCTACGGCGGGGACGCGCACTTCGACGACGAGGAGAAGTGGACCATCGATGAGTACACAGGTGAGTTCCCCCCTACCCTCCAAAAATGAAAAACAAAGAAGTAAGGCACGATTATATCTAGCCTACACGAAGTTACAGTAATCACCTGTCGGAAAGTTTGTAATTATAGTTCGCAGCGTGGATGATTGCAGCACAGCGCTGAAGTGCACGCATACGACACTTTCAGCTGCAGTTCTCTCGGTCGGGTGGCGGGTCTTTTGCCAGGTGTACGAGCCTCCTATCAAAATGTGTTCTAGGTTCACGCGTCTCGCATACTGTTCTTCCATGCACCCTGCACAGATCGAGCAATCCCTCTCGACTCCTCGGACGGCGCCCCCCTTTTCATTTGACAATAATCGCTGATGATAAATGCTTGCGATGTTTCTTGCGGGATATGTAATGAGGTCGTTCGACTGCCGGGTCACGAGGTCTGCGTCGGAAGTCAAACATCGGGGCGTTTTATCCTTCGGCACTTTCTCTCGCGACTGGTGCTCATGGAGGCGAGATTGCCGCTCGAGCTCGTTCGGGCGTGCTTCCAAGAATTCGCGGACTGTGTCTTCTTCTCTGTACGACCGCCCCCTCGTGGCTGTACCTGTTCAGCCGTGCGGCGCTTTTACGCGGAACAACGTGATTAGGGAAAAACCCATTGGCCTCGCTAATGATCTGCCTGGTCGCGATGGGAAGCCACGTGATTACTGCACCCCTCCCCCCCCCCCTCCACCTCGAGCCTTTGCTTCTAAGAATGGCGAGACAACATGGCGGCAACCACGACTGCGCGCTTGCTTGATTAGAACTTCGCGTTCTTAGAATATTTGTTCCCGAGCAAGCGAGCACTTTGAGCATCTCCTTCAGAAAAAAAGAACAACAACTTCCAGCGCACCTTTGTAGCAAGCTCTTTTTTTTTTTGCGAAATACGAAATACTTAGCAGAAAATAAACAGCGCCGCTGCCTCCTTTAGTTTTCAGCGTGAAATGTGCACTGTCGCCCACATAACGGAGATATGAAAGGGTAAATATAAATCGTACACATAACTGCCAGTGTCCATGCATGTCCTGTTTCATCACACTGCACTACTTGCACTTCATTTCAGAGTAGGGTAGCCATGCAACTAGACGCATTTCTGGTTAACATCCCTGCCTTCTCTTTTTTCTCTCCTCCTCGTCCTCCTCCATGAAAAATAAGCAGAGCAAAACAGACGCGGACCATGAGAAACCCATACAACAAAATGGGCGACATGCGTTGTATACGTGTTTCTCCGTCCGCGTCTGTTCAGCGCCGCTTATCTTTCCCGAGGTATATGGCACACCAACTAATTCGAACCAAGATTCCACCCTAATTGTAGTTCTGCATGGCAAGCATTCCATGTCATTGTCACGCATAAGAACTACAACAGGTATAGGAATTTATGGTAAGCTACGACGCGTGATATGTGTATATTTGACGAAACTGGTCTTCAACAGATGCAGCATGTAATGTATGTATACGTGCGGTCAACGGGACTGCCAGAAAGGTCAGCTGTGACATTGGTAGTTCTCAATGTAATTGTTTATCAGTAACATTGAGGCTTAAGAATCTAAAGAGCATAGGTAAATACCGAGAATATAATTCCGGCACAGATTTCAAGGCTAAAACAGGTTGGGCGATGAATATCTCACATCTTCAGCGCGCTCAAAACGTATAGCGCAACATGGAATATGTAGGACGGGTGCTGATCCGGCCTATTTAAATAGCGCTCGTCCTACATATTACATTATGTTTGGTTTCGTCTTCAGCGCTATGAACATTGGCTTACTGCTTTACTTAGGCGAGGGCGCCATATATCACTCTGCATAAGCGCATTTCGTGGAAACAGCAGAGAGAGATACCGAATTACAAGGGCTGCCCGCATTACACCTGGCGCCAATCACCGCACTCGGAAGCTTCGCCCCATGACTTTCCTTTCGCTCACAGGCGTGAACCTGTTCCAAGTGGCGGCGCACGAGTTCGGCCACTCTCTGGGCCTGTCCCACTCGGACGTGCGACGCTCCCTGATGGCGCCCTTCTACCGGGGCTTCGAGCCGGGCTTCCAGCTGGACCGCGACGACATCGACGGCATCCAGTCGCTCTACGGTAAGGGCCGAGCTCGCCAAGTCCCCGGCGGCTGGTACCCCCGGCCAGCGTGGCCGCCCTACGATCCCGACCGGCGCCGCCGCTTCCCGCCTTCCTGGACCCCGCCGCAGCGCAGACGCCATTGGCCAACCTACTGGCCGCCGCGTAGGAGAGCCCGCTTACTGCTGCGCTACCCGCACCATCCCAACCCTGATGAGCCACTGCTCCTGCATGTCGTCGTGGTCAATAAGCGGACTCGCTAACCCTATTCGCATGACTAACAATAAAAGCGAGACCCCGCATGGCTTTGCCCGTCGTGCCTCACGTCGAGCTGTGTGCGCTTCTGCCTGGCTCTTTACTGACACACAGCGCGCCCATGGTCCGCGCCTTCTTCTCTAACACCCTTGCTTGCCTCGAAGAACGCCTGCACGCAGAGCCAGGAACCGGCGAGGGCTACCGCGCTGCATCATCCAAAAGGCGGTGCGCGGTCGACGGCACCGTGTTTCGCTGTACCGACGGCCAGTAAGTCGCTGACGCAGCTCGCAAGCTTTCGTTCTCTGTTTTGAGACTCTCTCATTTCCTGCGAGCTTGCAGCATTTTCCCCGCTTGCTAGCTGCAGCAGCAACATTGAACGCGATGCTTACGGTGCAGTCGTGAGGCTTGATGGCCAACAGCTGCGCACCAGTGCTGCTTCGTTTCATAGAAAGAAGGTATATGGGCGGCGGCCTTAGGGAGCCGCGCGTCGAGTGTCATTGGGACGAAAGTTGCGTTGAGTGCAAAGTGGAATGTTACCGCATACGGACAAAAAAGCGGGGAGAGTAAGTTTTAAGCATTCTGCGCCATATGAGATAGAGCAACTCGAGCCTCAACCGCTTACATCGCTCTTTAAAGAGTGGCATATATGTACAGAGAGCCGAGACGTTTGACTTGCGTCGCTGTGCATGGAAAAGATGAACTAGAAACCAACTGCACTTGACTCTTGGCATGGCTCGGCAAGCGAGCGGCTGAGTTGTCGATTGCGTATGCGGCGAATGCTGTGGCACTCGCGCACACATACCTAACATCTCGCTCGCGTACGCGTGTGGCAATGTCGCCCTGAGCCCAACCTTGTCCGCCACCAGGTGCCGTGCACAGAACGACCAAGACGCCGAGCAAAGGAAGCCGTAAGCCCGCGCAGCCTGGTCCCGACCTGTGCCAGGACGCTGCCATCGACGCTGCTACCAGGACCGAGGACGGCAGCTCCTACGTGTTCAAGGGTGAGCTCTCGCGGCGTGTTCTTTCTTTCCTGTTTATTCCGCGTCAGTTGTCGCACTTAAGCCAGGCCAATTTTGTACGGGTACTGCGGGAGCGACATATGAAAAGCGACTTATGAAATGTCTATTAGCCATCGCTCATAATCGTCAGATTGGTCAGTTCGTAGCTTCTAACGGCCTCGAGATCGTTTGACGGTTAGTTCACAGTAGATGAACAGCGCCCGCAGGAGTAGAACACTTGGGACATTGGAAACTGTCTTCGAAGAATAGGCGCCCCACGTCCAAGTGACGACAGGTGTAAGGGTGCCCCGATCCGGAGGCTCGGGAGAATGCCTCCACCCGAAAAGGACGATGTTCAAAGGATGAGGGCGCGCATTTTTCACCAAAACAAAAATGTTCAGGCTATATATATATATATATATATATATATATATATATATATATATATATAGATAGATAGATAGATAGATAGATAGATAGATAGATAGATAGATAGATAGATAGATAGATAGATAGATAGATAGATAGATAGATAGATAGATAGATAGATAGATAAAGTCACAATCATAAGAAGCCAACAGACAATGACCAATGATACCAAGACACCAAGGTCTTTTGGCTTCTTATGAATGTGATTAATAATGAAAATTCGGGCCCCTCGGTTTCCTTTCTTCTTGTATATGTATAGGTGCTGGGTATATACGTACACCCAGCACCGAGGGTATGCCCGAGGGAAAACCGAGGGGCCCGATTTTTATTAGTCACATTCCGAGCACCTGCACCACTTCTGAGGAACTTCTTTAGTCTCGAAGATTCCGAGCCATGCCGACTAAGAAGTCGCACATAGTGGTGATAAGTACATATGATAAACGTGAGATGCAAATATGAGACCAATCGATATATTTCGTCGAATGAATAATATCACTTCAGAAAAGAAAGAAACATCGCTGAAAGGACGTTGGCTGCGGCTGCCTTGTAAGGAGTGCAGGTTGGCTGCTCTGTAAGTTCGCGTCTGGATGAAGCGCGATAACATCGCGCCGCGACTTTTCCAATCCTCACGCATGCGGAAAATTACCACGAGAGGGACAAACAGAAAAGACGACGAAGGCTGAACGAGGCGGCGGATGCGCGTTCTATACTGTCGGCCGCGAATGGCTCCCGCTCGGAAATGCAGAGAACTTCTTGCGGTCGCGTGCGACCCGCGTGGGGGTGCTTAAGTACGAAATCAAATAAGTGAACAAAAGTGCGAGCCCGAGAAAAAAATACAGAGGTCGCGCTACTTTCTTTGCGCTATAAGCAGCTGGGTTCGCTGTGTTGCTGCCCCGTCCGCACACAGCATCGATTAACCAGTCGATCGACCTTGGCATCTCCCCACCTGGAACGTCGGTGCGTCTCAAGTTTTCCTCGTTCCACCGACTTTCTTTATTATTTTTCTTTTCTCTCTCTCTCTCTCTCTCTCTCTTTGCTGCTGCCAAGCGAGCCACGATAGAGAAAGAAAAGAAGCTGCCGAGACCGGCAGAGGAAACGAAAGGAGAAAAACAAAAATAAAGCGAGCGGGAAAAATGCGATGAAATGAAAGGGAGGGACGACTTATTCGACGATGGCGCAGCGAGCCTTCACGGCTCAGGGCGCGTCGGTAATGGCGGCGGATACTGTACGGCGTGCATCTCAAGTTGTAGGACCGAGAGAGGGAGTTACGTTAACACCACCTAACCCTGGCAGCTTAACCATTCGAACAACGTGAGAGCCATGAAAAATACATGGGGTTTACATTGTTTGCTCGGTCACTGTGTACGTTTGGCTTTGTTTACCTTTTGCGTTACCTATTAGGTAGCAGCATTCTAAGTACAATATAGTACATGGCTATACATCTGCCGTTTAATCTGCAGGGTCACATTGCGGTGCCTAAAACAAAGTATGTGTGTGTCTGGAGCGGGAAAGAGGTGGGGGGGGGGGGGGGGAGGTGATAGTTATAAGTGGGCCACGTGGGTCGCATGCTATGCCCGTGGATCGTATACACGTGTGTGGTCATCCCTGTCTACTACGAGTTCGAAATTCAGGACTAGTTCATTGTCTCTCGGATATAATATTGCTCCAAGTTAAATGACACTTGCTTAATCTGCCCGTGCCGCTATATCTTGGTGACGTTTCGGCAATAACCGTCATCGCGGGTGTATACTCTTCATATGCTGAGCTATTCACGCTTTTGTAGGCTTTGAACACACTGCACGGGTTTCACTCAGGAGCTGAATGAGTAATTCTAGCATGACTGACGTGCAAAGACAAAGTTTTCTTCTCTTTTTTTTTTTTTTTCATGAACGCGTGCGCATAAAAAACCATCCGCAGCTGTTCGAAGTCAGCCCTGTCACGCATTCGCCATATCCCACTATAGTCCAACTGCCTTTCTTTGCGATAAAGAAAGAAATATTGATTTGAAAGTAAAAAAGTACGATATTCGCTTCATATTAAAAGTTCTCTCGGCGCGTCGGAAATGTAGGAGGCCATGTGCTGACATTTGCGTCATATCGGATAACTAGGACGTGGCCACGTCGTCTGCTTCGGTGCTATATTAAAGGCTGTTAAAACGAAAATTAGGTGATTATCAGCCCCGCAGCCTTGTCAAGATTGCTTCGCTATTATATACTACTCAATGATAACCAATTTAGCAAAAGTGAAATGTCGTTACAGTTCCCGCACCAGCTTCCCGCCACGTCGTGACTTTTCACCGCGTCACTTCCTCGTTAGTTAATTGCTTATTCCTAAAGGCGGAATGTATTACGCTCTGAATGAAGCAAGGTCTCTAACTGGCAGCTTTTCAGAAATTTATCTGCTCTAAGGTGGCCGGAATAAGAAAATATACTTTTCAATCATTGACGTCACGCTCACGTATACAGGCGTGTTGGTTTGGGCGCGAAATTGGAGATAAATCAAGTTGTTCCTTCGTTTTCACCACTAATACATAATCAACATTTTTTTCCGCGGAAGGATGGATATTCGGGAAAAGAATTTTTGAACTGGCTCGTTTACTTCGCCAGCGCAAGCTGATTTTAGCGTCCCTATTTAGTGTCTACTTGCTGAATTCGATGAATGAGCCCGGTTTCAGCGGCGAAGGCCAAGCTATGCGGCGCTCGCATGATCTCGCGAGAACCGGCGGCAAAGGCAACGCGCGCCACACGCATCCGCTTGCTCGTCGCTGCAGGAAGACGCGCGCGCTCGCGTGGACGAATGGGGCAACAACAGGCTGCGTTGCGCAACGGGGAAATAAAAAAGGACTCGGCCTCGCGAGCATGCACGACAACGAAGACGTCGTGTCGGCCGCAAGCGTGGAGGCTGTCGTGATCCTAATTATAGGCGGTGTTTATAAATTCGGGGCAAGGAAAAACAGTGTACGAGCGCGGACAAAACGTGACGCGCTGACACTCTTGTTGCCACACCAACGACGACGCTGATCGCCGTCGAGCCCATAAAGAGCCGCGGCGCACTTTTAGAAGGTGTTGCGTGTGTAACCATAGACACTGAGCGATTTGGCGCCCCTTCTGCATGCACGAGGCAGTAGGGAGTTTCAGAAATAGTGGGCTCAAAGTTGGCGCTTGCATGCTATATACGCCCTGCTGGCAATAGAACCCCCGGCGGAGTATAAAATAAGCCAAACAGAGCTTGGGTTCTGCGTACGTCGACGGAATTACGTTAAGCCGCCTGCGTTCGCTGTTTCTAAAGCTATTTGTTATGGTGGAGGTTTCTTCCGACCCCTGCCTGAGCATTCAAAGAAATGTCGAGGTGCGCGCGTCGCTGCTTTTATGCCTCGTCCGCGAGAAACTAATACTCGATATAGTGCCCGTTATTTGACTATTACGCTAGGTCGGCGAAATACCGCCATGGTTGCAATTTCCAGTCGTATAGTGTGTCCCAAACGGGAAAGAAAGGGAGGCCGACATTTCGAGACAACCTTGTACCTCAGAGTGGTGTCAGAACGTAATGCAACGGTGCGATTTCAGTTTAGACGCGTGTACCTTGTGCAACAGTGCAACACGGTGATATCACTGATCAATATGTCTATATGCTCGCCTCCCATAAAGATGCGGGTATTATAGCCCAAACTCTGTTGTTTGCTGTCCAGGTGACTATTACTGGAAGATTGAGACTGACGGCATAGCCGACGGTTACCCGAGGAGGATATCGGACGACTGGGGTGGCCTTCCAGGTCACATTGATGCAGCGCTGACGTGGTCCGACGGAAAGACCTTCTTCTTCAAGGTAATAACCTTTATGGGTTCTTTTGACCGATTACCGACCATCCTTGAGCATGTGCCTTTGCGTAAATCGCTTGTTTCCTCACAACACGAGCGAGGTAATGAAGCTTGCAAAGTACAAATTTTACACCGTTTTATTTATTAACATTATTTCTTCAACCAGAACGCAGCCTGCCACAATTTTCAAGATATATTCTTATAAATTTTATTTTTTTATCATAAAACTTTCAAGTACTTATCGACAGATACCTACAGGCAAAGCACGAAAATATAAAATAATATTAATATCTAAGCTTAATATATTTTGCTTAGTTGCCAGCGGATTTTTTATCCCTGGTGACCTTTAATTCATTTTTTATTTCTAAACAGGGGAAAGGGGCTGCGCGACGATGACCTACAAATGTCGCCTCCTGAGCAAGACACTCTATCAAATATGTCGCCCGCCACAAGGATTTGGCATCCGAGTTTGTCATTTTTGGTAGCTGTACCATGGTACAGAGCACATGACACGTTTCGTCTTTCACTGCCATCAAGCGCCTCAATCGGAATGCAGCGCTTGAAGTAAAAATTCTAGACCAAAGTACGCATTTGCTCCGCTTGCATGCACATTAAATTTACAGGACTACATCTGTCCTACCTCGCACTGGACTACCTAAGTAAACGCATTTACTGGACTAACGGCGGCTTCATCAGCATACGGTTCCTTGCGGCTACGTGTGCCTCCCACGGCAATTGACGTTGTCGATGCCATCATTCGCCGCGAGACACGCAGTCTCTGATTCTCGCCCGGCTCTTTGCAGGGGGGCAACTACTGGCGCTTCCGAAACAAGCAGGTGAGCAAGGGCTACCCGCAGAAGATCAGCGTCGGCTTCCAGGGCATCCCGGACAACCTGGACGCAGCGCTCGTCTGGAGCGGCAACGGAAAGACGTATTTCTTCAAGGGGAACCAGTACTGGCGGTACGACAGTCGCAACGAAGTGCCCGTCAGCGACCGCTACCCACAGCCCGTCAGCAATTGGAACGGCCTGCCCGGCCACTTGGACGCAGCGTTCCAGTGGCAGAATGGCTATTCCTACTTCTTCAAGGGACCAAACTACTACCGCTTCAACGACAAGGACTTTGGGGTGAGTGCTCATACATGAGGCGTCTACGGCTCGTATGGACCTAATTTAAATCTCCGATCTAAACTAACAGTGCGACTATGCGAAGATACCGTTTTACGACAATAAAACTTGCTCAGCAGCCCATCTTGCCGGGCTTGTAGACTTTATCTTACCCTTAAACTCTAGAGTAAAGCAGCTACGACTGTATGAAACTGAAACACAGATAAAGAAAAGGGGAGTAAACGAAAGAAAGTTAGCAGCCGTCTAAAATTAACTAAAGCGAACACGAGCGCACACGACCATTCACCTACCTGCTGCAGAGACGCGCAAAAGCGTTTTCGTTTTGGTTGTTGCTATAAGGAAACTTTCGACGCTTTGTTCAATGTTTGCCTGAAAGTTTTCATAAGTTATGTGTATTCTTAACTTACATATGAAACGCTCATTTCTGTGACAGGTCGACAAGGGCGACCCGCCGTACCCGCGTGCCACTTCCGTCTGGTGGTTCGACTGCAAGGCAATGTCCAGCGCCATGGCCCAGCAACAGGCGTCCTCGCGACGGCACCCGGAAAGTGCGACGGTGCACGTGCTCGACCGCACCGAGGCCCCGATGGCTGCCAGGGTCCCGGTGCGCCCCCTGGGGCTGCAGAGGGACGCCGCGCCCGAGGCGCCCGAACTCGGACCCGTTGGGCACGCCGAACCTCCGCCGCCAACCACGGTTGCCGCCGGCGCCAGCACGTCCTTCCTGGCCTCCAGCACCGGGGTGCTCGTTCTCCTGGCGGTTCCCTTCTTCAGGCCGCTGCAGCTCGTGTGAACACCACGTTAAAGCTTCTACGGAGCGCCGTTTGGGTTCTGGAGATTGCTTGCGCCATAGTCGCCTTGCCTGTCAACCACATCACAGGCAAGGCAAAGAAGCAGCGTTCCTGAGAGGGCATTTCTGACGTCTATGCGAGTCACACACGACAATTTTCTGGACTGCTGCGTGAAGACGTGCCCAATTCTTGTGTACACGTTCACCCAAGTTCTTAAAGCGCATGCTTCTCGAGATTTTGTAGATAACTATGACGGCGCTCGAATGGCCGCTTGGGAAAAGCCATTTCCTGGCACTTGCGCAGAAGAAGCCTATGGGAGCAGTGCCCTGCACCGGTGTTGACGATGTGTGATGTGCAAGCGGCCGATGGAGTTAGGCACCGGCTAGCCTGCGAGACGTGCTTCGTTTTTCAATCTTCCTGGTTTGTAAAAGCCCAAGCGCCATCCTATTGTCATGGTGTGCTTCGACCGGTGTGTTTGTTATTTAAGCATAATTTCACCAGATCGCAAAGTTCGCGCGTTCTGCAGAGACGAAGGTTGCGGACAACTTAGACCAAGTTAGACTTTGTTGAAGAGAACGTGCCACATCTCTCAGGTCGCGTCTTCAAGCGCCTCATCAAGATTTCGTGGTCCAACCCCTTGTTTTGGATGACACAGGCACCCTCATATTTTTCACACGTGGACAGTTTTGTAGTGACAACTCGTGTGTGTGTGGTGGAGCCTCCTGACGGTGTCGGGAGGAGGTTGTGAATTCGCGGCTCCTTCCATGAAGAAACCGGACAGTCGAAAGTCACTTTTTTTTTCTTACATTTCGCTAGCGTATTTCCTGTTTCGTATTGCTGGGTGAGTGGCGAGTTGGTTGAGGACTGAAAGAACTGATTGTGCTCGTTAGGTGCGGTTCCCGAAAAGTGCTCCTCTCCTTTGTGGAATTACGATTCGTTCCAACCAGTCTCGGAAATGCATCAAGAGTTATACAACAACCTTCCCTTACTCTTACTCGTTTGGAGTATAGCTCTGACACGAGTCAAGAGGAACGCTCAGCGTACAGTCAGTCTCAGCGTAACCGAAATGTGATAAGGCCCTCCCTCTGGTCACCTTTAATTTCAAGCTTCAAACTTATCTTTTGACAGCATTTTCGGGAGCGCGGAGGAACGGATATGCGAAGTAGAGGCGGTTTCCTTTGTGTAGGAACCGTGGCGACGCGTGAGCCGGAGTGAATTGTGACAAGCGCGTGGCGTGATAGTGCCAGGCAGCGAGCACCAACCGTCAAGTACGTGTAGTGGTGCCGCCGCCATTCACCAAAGACTGACCAAGAGGGGCGCAGGTCGCCCCCCCTGGCGCCCCACCCCCTCACATATCCCAGCCCCCCCCCCCCCCCCCCAACCGTCCGGCTGGCCCGGGCTCTGCCCAGAAGGCGTCCGGACCCCAGGGCGGCCCCTAGCTACCGCACCCGTCACTCATCCTCCGCTGTGCGTTTTGTTCCTGCGAGGACACCACTAAGGACCCTCGGCGGCGTGCTACGTCGTTGCGACTTCTCGCAGCCAAAACGCTCGCATCTCCCACGGCGTTCGCCTCTCGACGACGCCCGCGAGAGATGGTTGGTTATTCATTAAAGTCGTTTGCCATTGTGTCTTGTGTTTGTGTTGTCTGACTCCCAAGCCATCCCGATGCCTTTGCGGTGGGTCTACGTGACATGCTCAGAGACTAGGGGAGAGAGAGAGATGGGGGGGGGGGGGGGGGGGAGCGCGGAGCCCACCCACAGCCACGTTTACGTGAATGTGACAAGTGGCGCATTGTACGCGGCTGTAATGTGTATGACCATTTTCAGAGACAAAGAATATTGGACACTGGCATCATATGTTGCAGGTTCACAAAGCAACACGGGCATTACTGCAGTTTCTGAAACTGACTGGCATCAGCGTGCACTGCTAATGCATTCCTCCATCTCCATTCTTCATTTTATTTCCTTCCCCCTGCGGGTTGCAAACCGGACACGTGTGTGGTTGACTTCCCTACTTTTCCTTTCCACCTTCCGTCCTCCGCCTCTTCATTGACACAAAAACAAGAAGTGCAGTTCAGTAAATCCTGTAAAGAAGATAGCCGATGTATGGTGCAATAACAATGGATACAGAACTATAACGACCTTAATAAATTTGTAGGGACAGCCTGTACTTAGCTGACGTAAGAAACGATAGATGTAGATCGGTGGGAAATATCTTCGTCGAATGTCAGTAAACATTAAAGATGATGATGATCGCCGGTACTAGGTGGCCAACTTTTTAGATGTGTTGCCCCTGTTAAAAAAAATTAGCGTAGCTTGCACTGGAGGCGCAATGCTAAATAGACAGCGGAGCTGATGGGAACCTAGCTAGCCCTGGCTTTTGGGCTAAGCTAAGCACTACCAAGTCATCCCCAGCATTTCCCGGAATTTATTGATTATTTGTTGATTATTGATTAGCTATTTATTGGCTATTGATTGGCTATCGCAAGGTATTGGCCACGTATTTGGGCTAGGCTAAGCACTACCAGGTCATCCCCAGCATTCCCCGGAATTTAATGATTATATGTCGATTATCTATTAGCTATTGATTGGCGATAGATTGGCTATCGCAAGGTATTAGCCACGTATTTGGGCTAGGCTAAGCACTACCAAGTCATCCCCTGCATTTTCCGGCATTTATTGATTATTGATAAATTATCGATTAGCTATGATTGACTATCGATTGGCTATCGATGACTTACTAAGCTTAAGTAGTCCCAACCATGTTTAGCTAGACTTAGATAGGCTCAGCTTCGCTAGTTCACAGGGGTATGTGCCATTGCGCTTGGACCCTTTCTGCATTACCGCTAGGATCGGCCCACATTTTCTGTGGACGACAGACAGATAAACAGCTCCGCTGATTAATCAATCACCACACGTATAAATTCTCTGTTATGCCCTCGCAAAAAGTGATATGCTCATCGCCGGTTCTCCGGATGGAACTCCGAGTTTCTTCCACACAAAGCGAGTGTGCTACTGTCAGTGTTACATGCTTGCGATGTACAAAGTCGAAAATACGTACGTACCTGTGCGGAGCCTGTTGCGAAGTTTCGAAGACCCAAGGTGGAGAATGTGAACGCCAATTGTGAATCGTGACCGCATTCACACATCACGGTAGAAATACATTTTCTACATTAAGTGCTGTATGCTGTTAATGCTGTTGGTTTCGATTAGGCCGACGTAGGGCACCATCAGACAGTTCACCAGAGCTAGTGGTTGGAGAGAAGGCACTGATACTTACGAAATCGATAAAAAAATGTTTGATTTTTCGCCAGCTTTGATAAGCTGTGCAGCAACCTTTTCTGCCTAAATAGAATGCAACTATACCTTTAGTTTTACAGTAACGACGCTAATTACATAACACATTTGTCTCGAGAATAAGATATTTATCGAGCCTGTGATAAAGGAAGAATAGCCACATCAAACTTTAGCCACTAATATTTCATCTTCATTTCCTTTTTCATTCTTAGCGTGTTTTCTTTAATGTGGTTCGAGGGCAGTAATTGTTGCCTGAAGGCGTGGTCAAACTTGAACAATACGCAGCGGCACAACACAGGTATGCTCGCTTGCTCTGTTTCTTTAAGTCCTTAACAATTATGAGCCAACTTAGATGAACATACACTGCCCATAAGTGTACATTGAGCACAGTGTGAAATTACATTAGACTGTGTAAGGAAGGACACAGGTGTGACTGTACAGTAACCTCAAAGTGCATGTTTCAAATTAATGACATTAGTGGTCGTAGTCAATAGGCTCACCAAGGCTGTTGACTTCGTAGCGCGATATGAAGCAAGCTAGACGAAGTTGATGGAGTTGCGGTAATGTATAAACATCCCCCAAAGCATGTAAATTAGCCAGAAGTGGTCGCAACCGTACGTGTCAGGATGTTTCTTTCGCCTATGTACTTCAGCAGCTCACGCATCCCCACAACAATGCCGCCAGTTTAAGGAGACAAAAGCCACATATTAAAGTAATTTGGCTTTAAATTAACGCTGTCCGTATGCTCATACGCTACATATAAAAGCTGGTCCTTTCCTAAAAGTACGCGTTCCATAGCTTTGATAGGCTAGGCACCATTTCAGTAATGTAGATTGAATAAGCGCGGTTCTTGCATCCGATGAGAGAGGTCAGACATGACGTGTGGCTTCTGAGAAAACCAGCTTGCGACACTTCATCGATGAGTCGACATATGCTACCGCTAGTGTTTGCTTCCGCTGGGTTCGTCTTCATGCTCTTGGGCAACTGTGTGTGCCTTAATTCCCTCTGCGTTTGCGCTGTTCGCTTCTTGAGATGCTTCACCAACGAACCCCAACTGCATGTGTATACATAGATCATCCCTGACCACAACTCAGTCTAGTCAGGCTCAGTACCCCCCCCCCCCCCCCAAAAAAAAAAAAAAAAAATGTAAGCGGTTGGGTCGATAGCATAGAGTTTCGTACAATAAATATACTATAGGGAACGCTGGCGCTAGTGTCCACGGAAGCTGCAAGCGGGGCGGTCTGCAGCAAGCATGGGCAGTACATGGAATTGCCTAAAATTCGTCCTTCTGGCTTCAGACTGCTTCGCGACATTGTAAACTCGTCATTTTCCACTAAGTGCTGTGTAATAAAGCCAGAGCGTCGAGAAGCTCGGCGCGTTTCGATTTGGCCACCTCGACAGGCTGAACCGCTGCAATTAGAAGCGATCGTGCGTGTTCGCAGAGTCTTCTGCACTTGGAAAAGTATAGATTGCTCTGATATTTTGGGGCAGTGAAGGAAGATAAAGCGTAATGAACAAAGCCACAAGGGCGTCTCAAACCACGAGCACGACGATCAGACAGATCCGCGTATACTACCCAACATTCTCATGGTGGCTGAACGATTACAGCGCGAGCATTCCCTCTACTAATTATTGTAGAAAACTCTATGGTAGACGGTATCTTCTTGTTGAACAAGGATGATAATAGACAGTTGGGTGAGCCGGTGAACTCTCGGCATTCGCGCACACTGCGTGCAGAGCTAACTCCACGATCATCGAGAGTGACACAACAGCGTCTCGCTCTTGCGTGCTCAGCCCCCGTGTGCCACGCCGTCGCGCGTGCTGAGCGGCAGCGTTCCTCGGGCAAACGCCTGCTCGAGGGCGTGCACCGAGGATGAGGCGAGGTGCAGCGCGAGCAGCTTCTCGGCGGCCAGCGGGTGCCAGTCCCCTAGGGTGCAGCCCAGGTCCTCGTGCACCTCGTAGTAGTGGCAGCGCTTGGTCAGCCGCATCGAGGGAACAAGCTCGTAGGCGTCCACGTGACGGCATTGTTTGAGCAGCATAAGAAGCCCTGTAACGCGAAATAAAGCGGCATGTTATGCCCTCTGTTCTGTCGCTCCTCGTTCGGACCTTGACCAAAATTGTCAGCTTTTAGTAGTGATCACGGAGGGGTCGAATGAGGAGTGCCTCTGAAGCCGACGTATTCAGAAGGGGGGACTTGCCCTCTTCAGAGCATGTACCCCAAGACCCGTTTGACAAATCCCCTTGTCGAAACGTCGGCTCCAAAGAAATCCCTCGTGCGACCCCCCCCCCCCCCCCCCCCTCCCGAGATCACCTCAAGTCTCCACTGTCTTGTGATCATCTGTCTCACACACTTCTTTTTTTTCTTTTTATTTATATCTTTACGCGTGTATCACCATTTACGTATGTGAACGTGTACATCTCGGACCCCATCAGGACCTCCCAAACTCTTCACAGCTGATTTCGTGTTTGCTCTACTCAACCTATGTGACGTTTCTTAATTTCTCGTATTATACATATATACTCTCTTTTTTCTGGTTGCCACGTGAAACGGAGTAGCAGTAATCAGCGTAATAAGTGACTATATATCTCCTTAGTTTATTGTCATTTCAACACAAAAGGTAAAGGAGGGAGGTGAACGGGGGATACGATGCGCCTCTCTTAGTCACGTACCTACCTTGCGTTTTGACGACCAAATGCTTACTCACGACAGACAACGATTGTTCTAAATAAAGAAAAAAAAAGAAGCGAAAAATAAAAATAGAAAGATGAGGACGGAAAGAATATTCGAGCATCGTGGCGCCCTCACCGGCCCACATGCACCTCCATTCCTGAATTGCGACTGACCTTTGGTTGCCCCTATAGTGCACTACCCATGCGACAAAGGAAACGCAAGAGTATACGCGCGTGCTTTCCCGTACCTCTTCATTTTTCTTTCAGTAAGCATTTCACATGACTCGCGTATTTGATGCGTGTCGCGCCACATATTCAGGATGAGAAACGCTTATGACTCAACGCTGGTGAAAACTGCGTGGCCAAGAACGTGTAAGGCTTTCCGCCTATATTTAAGTCATCTACACCTTGCGCAAGGGCTTTAAATTGAGATTTCGTATCGATATTTAACTTTCGAATGTTCCACCGCATGTGACATCAGTTGGGGCGTTACAGGGTTAAAGTCTTACTCTGTCGCCTGAGGGCCTACGGGTAATTTTAAATTATATATATATATATATATATATATATATATATATATATATATATATATATATATATATATATATATAAAGAGAGAGAGGGCTACCGTCAAGCATCTCTTGTGGGCCTGCCCTTCTTGTGGACCTTGTGCAAATAGTGGGCCGCATCCGACGAGACTAACGGATTACAGCTCTTAGCATTGTGGACCTCACCACTAAGCCCTACTGACATATATTGCTGGCCTATAGATTTGTATGTTTAATTATGCATGCCTTAATTTGGGCAAACTTCAGAAATAAAAGTGACAAGCAAGCCGCGCTCTCGCCGTGGATGGATGATCGATAGCTGTTCGCACCAAGAAATCCGCTGGACGGCGGGTTCCTGAGCACCGGCCCCGGGTTCTCGCTGTCCAGGAAGTGCCAGGCTTCCCAGACCGAGTCCGGGTGCAGCAGGTAGAAAGGCTCGTCCGGAAGCACCTCGCGACGCAGCCAGTATGCTGGGAACAGGTCGAACTCTGGGTGCTCCACCCACTGCGAGCGGCAGCAGTTTGCACCGATGTCATCACCGCGGCTTCCCTCTTTGCACGAGTAGCACTTAGACGAGCAAGTTTTACTTATTTTGAACGAAAGGAAAAGCTGTAGTGTAGCCGCCTTTAAAGGTCAACTGCAACGAACGTTCGTGCCCCAAGTAAAAATCCTAGTTTCAGGAAATGTATAGTATGTAAAACATCATATGTAAAAAAAAAATTACGTCCTGCCTATAATTTATTACCAAATTAAAACAAAGTAAAATTTCGTAGTAGTTGAACTTTAAAGAGAAACTAGGGTACCGAGTCAAGCTGCATTAGTAAAGTGCGCTCCTGCAATGGAAATAGGGACACTTTTACTGAAAGGCAGGTTTCGCAAGCCTGCCTCCCATTGGCGACGTCAAGTCAATAATCGTCATATCGGTGACGTTACGTTAACCTCACCGGTTTCCAATGCGATGAGCTGTCGACGCGAAATTTAACGAAAGAAGTTCGGCCTTGGTTCATATATATGTATCTATCTATATACAGGGTGTTTCAGTGAACACTTTCAAAATTTATTTAAGGTTGCCTGTGGCAGATAGCCCAAGTCTAGTTAATGAGCTGGTCTACTCGAAGAGGCGGACATTACTTGCACAAAAAATTGAAATTCATAATCGACTAATCAACAAAAATTCATTAATTAAGTTTTTAACTAATTACATGATGGCCCATATTGCAATTTACAAATTGTAGCCACGGAGTTCGCAAGGCGGATCCACTTGGAATTAATTCCCAGGATGACACCATTTTCGAGATATTAATTCCCGAATTTTGCAGAGAAATACATTGGCGTTCCAGTTAATTTTGTGCTTCAGTGCATAAAGCGACGTTTTGTTAAGAAACTAACTGCAACGCCAATGCATTTCTCTGCAAAGTTCGGGAATTAATATCACGAAACTGGTGTCATCCCGAGAATTCGTTCCAAGTGGATCCGCCTTGCGAAATCCACGGCTACAATTGGTAAATGACAATATGGGCCATCAGGTAATTAGTTAAAACGTAATTAGTGGATTTTCGTTAATTAGTCGATTATGCATTTCAATTTCGTGCGCAAGTAATGTCCGCCTCTTCGAGTATACCAGCTGATGAACTAAAATTGTGCTATCTGCCGCAGGCAACCTTTAAACTATATATAAACTTTATATATAAACTTTATATAAACTTTATATATATATGTATATATATAATCAGCAATCTTTTGCTACAATAATAAAAATAGGGTTGTGAGAAAATAGTGTCTCGGGTGGGGTTGCGATACTTTACCAGTTTATGTTGATTAGATGTTGGTCATCAGTGTCCCTTTTAGGCAGAGCAAGCAAATATGTAAGGAGAATTAGGGAGTATTGGGGCTGAATATCAAGCATATGCAAGAAAAGCGCGAAGTCAGTTAGTGACAGCGTGGTTGGAAACTAATACCCCTGTCACACGGGCACTCGAAAGTCTTTTGAGCAAAAAGACTTCTCCCGAAAAAGAGTTTCGCCCGCAGACACACGACAGGGAGTGATCTCTTTTTCAGAAGCGGTCTTTTCTGGAAGAGGAGTTCGCTGATCTCCTTTACGGCCGAAAAGGAGTAGCCTTGAAACCAGTGGGCACCAGCAATTATCATATATATAAAAAATAAGTGAATGCTTAATTTTCTGTCGCCTAGGCCCATCATAAAAAATAATTTTATGTCTTGCAGAAGGTGTAATAAACTCAGTAATGCTCATTTTCTTCTGTACTCTCGTAATCAGGTCGAACAGGCTGGGGATGTCACATGATGACGCTCTTTAAACTACTACAATAAATCCTTATATTAACGTTTCTTATGTTAAATTTATTTGAAGAACGTGTAAACAATAAGTTTGCACTTTATATTTCGAGATACTTAAGTTTTTTTTGGCCGATATTGTTTCGAACACTAGCGCCACGCTTTCGGTAGCGTGTCCAGAAGGAAACACTAAAAGGAGATCGTCGGCGCCGTGTGTCTGCTGCGCAACACCTCTTCATTCAAAAGTCTTTCAACTTGGTAAAAGACCACTTGCGTAAGAGTTTTTGCGTGCTCGTGTGACAGAGGTATAAGTTATTTAGCCAGTTCATAACCACGCTTGCCGCTCCCGAGTTCACGGTGATTATGCGTGAATATAGTTGCGTTGTTCTTCCTGTACACCTGCAAAGCGGCAGACGGCTTCTCCTCACGTAGGCTCTTTTTGCGGAGAAGCCAGTTCCGGTGGGCGCTTCACTTCACTTGGGGAGCTACGTGCGCGCAGACACTACGGAAACCCCGTCGGGGGGGGGGGGGGGGGGGGGGGGCGTGTATGCGCAGCGCCCGCAGTAGCAGTGGGGCTCCACCATACTCGATGCACTCGCCTTGTCGAGCGGCTGACGGTCACGCGACGGGTCCCAGACGACCAGGGTCACGTTCCGGTACAGAGCCGAGTTGAAGAAGTCGAACTCGGGGCGCGCCAGCACTTGCGAGTTGAGCAGCCGCATCGTGGTGCGTGCCCCCACGTCACCCTCAAAACCCGCCGTGGGTGCGTCGTTGAAGCGCAGCACGGTCTCGTGCCCGTCTGCAAAGGCAGGGCGGACGAACACGCGCGACGCACAAATTAAGCGCCTGTTGCGCACGCGATCTGACGCGTTGTCAGCACACCATCATTGCTCTAAGCCTTTCCTGCAGGCTCTTGCGAGAAGCGGGCACAAATAAAGTGCACTGAGATAGCGAATTCGAAAACATTATGGATGCAATTGGCTTTCTTGGGATACTTGACGCACTTTCTGGATCTCAAGAAGGAGCTCTCACCGCTCTCGCGAGCTAGAAGAGCTGCGTAATACCCTTACTGAAAAACTGCATACTGAAACTGTTTCTTCTACTGCGAGGCTTTTCTTTCGAGGAACCCGTATGGGTTTCCTTTGTAGCAATTGCTACGATTGGGTGGATGTCTCATTTTCCCTTTAACCTTTTAATTTCTTCATTATTTTTCTACACCCCTTCCTCTAGGGCCTTCCTTTTACTTAGTCCTATTGTTTGCAGCTAAATACTCTGTATTTCAAAAATGAACTTTCTTTCTCTCCTATTCCTAAACGAAAAAAGAACAAAGCCACACGACACAGCGCCTCTTTCGTGCTGTATTGTCTACTTGTCGTTGTCTACTACTCACACTAAAAGTTCAACACGAATACGTAACGTATTCATACCAACTAGCTCCCTTTTCCCTTCTTTTAATCCCAAACGTGATGGTTAGAGCGAGCTGCACGCCGACGTGACGTAAGATCCTTCTCGCCGCAGTGCAAAAGTCCATTGCAGCGAAGCACAAATACTTATTCGGACAAATCGGTTCGTATGTAACAAAAGGTTGTCATTATCATCAGCCCACTGCCGGATGAAGGCCTCTCCCAGAGGCCTCCAATTACCCCTCCCTTGCGCCGGCTGACCATCATTCCATACCTGCATATTTCCACATTTAATCACACCGCTTAGTTCTCTGCCGTCCTCGACTACGCTTTTTCTTTTCTGTCTTCCTGCCCGTTAAGCCTATCATTTCTCGTTCCTTCGCTCGTTGCGCGGTCCTTAACTTCTCAAGCTTCCTCGACAGCCTCCAAGATTCTGCCCAGTAAGCTGCCGGTCATGAATTGGCAATGCCTGCCATGTGCGCTCAGTTACCCATTTTGTAAATTTCCTTCCCGCAATCCGGGTGCCCTGTGACTAATTGGCCTAGAAGAACGTACGGGTTCTAGAGGCTGACTGCCAATCACGAATTCTGGTTATCTTGCTAGGCTGCTAAACGTTACATTTTTTGTCTTCTGTATACCGATCTTCGAACCTATTGTTAGACTGTCGGCAAATATCACACATTTGCTTCATGTTATCTCCAGCGTTGCTGAACTGCACAATACCATCTGCAAACGGCAAGTTGCTGAACAAAAGCTTGTGAAACAAAACATCGACTACACTCCTGGCGACTCCAAAGCATGAGTCACCCACCGTATTAGTCACACGAGGGTTTACTCAGGACTGTCCTCCCGATATTTAATTGACTGTTGTGTTTTAACGTCCTAAGGCGACAACTGAGTTATGAAAGATGTCGTAAAGGAATCCATATTAATTTTGGCCGCCTGGATGTTATACTCGCACAAATTTATAAATGCACCAGTGTTTTGTTCTTGTTTTTTGTCTTTATTTGTATATCGCTGGCAATTCGACCCTATGACATCGTAATCAGCAGCAGGGCGTCATAAGGGCACCGCGGTGTGTAGGTTCATCCTCACCGATCTCCGGTCCAAGCTTGGAGCCGAGCATAGATCCCGCGCTGGAGACCAGAGCGCAGGAGTTGAATTGGCTCGCGTAGAAGTCAGTGGCAGGGAAGTACTGGCTGTAACCCATCCGCTTAAACGGCTCCGTGTCCCTGTCAGGTATAGGAAGACGGTAAATGAGTGAACAAATGATCACAATAAGGTCATTGCTCTTGAGAAGATCGCGGAAGAGCAAAGAAACAGCAACCGCGTTCTCGAAGCTTTTCGTTCGTGTCGTAAGAGGCGGTTTTAAAACGAAGCTTTCTGTGCCTCACTCATTCGTCCGTGAGCGCCGAAACGCACTGCAGGAAAGCCAACTTACACAATGGAACTATCTGCGCATCTGCGCACACAATCGCAGAACACTGCAGTTTACGTTCGCAGTTGTACCGATAAGAACAATGGGAACTGCAACGCCACGCTACCCAGACGAACTGTATATATCTGCATTGCATTACGCGCCTCACGCAATGCATTCCCGGCCGTCACCGTGGGTAGGCCGCGGCTGCAGCGCATGGCAAAAGAAGAGGTTGCCGTACGCGAACGTAAGCGCGATCGTGCCCGTAAGGCCGATCCCGTGTATCGGCAACGCCATGCAGTCCGTGAAAGTGTGAGTGCGTGCGTGTAATCAACGGCTACATGATCTAAAATAAAGGCTATGCAACTTTACGAAATCTGTCTTCATTCAACTTCAACGTTCAAAAAATACAATCCTAAACAAGCAATAACATCACATATGCATCGCATCGGGTCGCTCAGCATTTCTTGGGTTCGTTGCGTGGCCGTTGGCTTTGACTTTAATTTAGTATGCATGAGCGAAAGCTTCGCGTTCAACCATATATATATATATATATATATATATATATATATATATATATATATATATATATATATATATATATATGAGAAGGGGGCTTTGATTTGTTGAATTGACCGGCCGCTTTGTGTAAATATACTAAATTCATAATTGCGATTGGTCATCGCTTGTTCATACAAACGGCTCTATATAGCGCAAACTGATTTATGAAATAGTACCCAGATTGACGACGCGCGAACATAGGGTGTTTTTCGCTATGTTCTTTTTTAGGTGCGAAGCACCTTATATGTGCTCGAGCTGTCGGCGTCTCCTGTCGTCGTCTTCCACAGCTGTCTGTGTTGCCGCTCATCATTCCAGCGTAGAATTTCGCTTCTTTCTGTCGTCGTAATGGGGAGGCCGCGTTTACGGGGTTATGAGCCATTGCTTAAGGCAGTATGAGCCCATTAGCGGTGCATCACTGCATGCTTCGCACCTCCCCAGGTTTCAGATTAGTGGAGCTGCATTCCGCTCAATGGTTCATTTGACACTTACGCATAAAATTTAATTCACCGCTCAAGCCGAGCCTACGACTTAACTCGTGCTAACTGTAATAATTATGACTCGCTGCCATCCCGTCCAGGCCCGGAGGCGAGGGACCTGGAGTTCTCGGAAACGCAATGCCGTCGCGCAACCATTGCGAGAACGCCGCAAGCTGCAGGGGGCAGAGCAAATGTAGCTTTTTTTTTTTTTTGCCCAATTTTCATGAGCATGGTCGTATACGGTAATCCGCTCCCTTAAATCCTATATACCGAGAGTCAGGTGTATTTCCGCACAGTAATAACGTGCTCCTAGAACTGTCTAATGAGGATAGGATAGGAATAAACTTTATATGTCCAACGGATATGGCTGTTGGTGCCCGGGGCTAGGCTGCCAGGGGTCCATCGCCGGAGAAAAATCTCTCGAGATCCTCGGCAATAGCCCTGGCCCGCTGGACGGCCCACTCCTGGTCTTCGGGTGCCTCGCTGAGGAGGGCGGCTTGCCATCTCTCTGTGAGGCGCCCACCTTCAGAGGGTCCTGATGTTGTCTTCTGCCTTCCTCTTGGTGCTTCTTGCTCATGGCGTTGACATTCCCAAAGCATATGGGCCATATCAGCCCGTTCGTGCTCGCACCAGGGCACGAAGCAAGAAACCTTTAGGAGTGGAAACTCCGCCAGTTGCGGCGACCAGATAATGTCACAAGCCCGCGGAGACACTATCATGCTGGCGGCACCTGGCGGCTGAGAAAAAAATTACCGCCGTCTTGGTTGCCAAGGCAACCGGTCACATGTGTTTCTCTCGTTCGCGGCCGCGCGCGTTGCTCCCGTTCGGTCGCGCGCCTCACAACTTCTACTGAGGGCACTCACGCATCCCACCTGCATCCCATCTTAGGCAAGCAATTTCCGAACAAGGGTACACTGCACGTATCAGCGCTGTTAGTATTACGGCCCTCGAACAGACACCGACAAGAACAGTTACTGTTTGACTTAAAGGCCCACAAAAACAACGCTACGGCGTGCACGCTGAAGCGAACGCCGAACGCCTGTGTCGTCTGCTTTGAGCGCGGGAGACACGGGCGCCGCCGAAGAGAACGCGCCCGAGCGGCTCCACCGATCCGCCGGGCTGCTGCTCTTTTTTTTTTTTTTTTCGCTGCTGTTTGCATGACGTGCCGCAAGGCGCCGCCACTGCATGCGCCCCCGTCGGCGCATAATAATGTGACGTTATCTGGTCGCACGCGAGCGCCCGCGCTGACGGGAGTTTCTACTCCTAAATAATCTTCCTCCGTGCACCAGGGGCAGCCGGGCGATGGGTGCCGCGCGGGCCACAGGCGGTGCAGGTGGTAGGGGTTGGTGAAAGTGCCTGTCTGCAACCACCTCAGGTCGACTGCCTGGGACCTGTCCAGCCGCCCGTGGGGTTGTGGATATTTCTTGCGTTCTTTCTTGTAGTGACCAAGAACCTCTCGGTACGAGGCCGGAAACTCCGTGATATCGCGGTTGGCGTCCCCGTGGCCCCCAGCTCCATCCGCCGCGATTTGGGTTGTGTTGGTAACTCCTCCGTTGGGGCCCCGCACAACAACGGAGCACCTGTCTAATGAGCACCTGTTACGAATTCAATTTGTCTGATGGTGCCAAAACACCGGTGGCCAAATGGTGGAAGCGGTAAGCGACATACACGTGCTCACTGAGTTGAAAAAAGGGCGCACCCCTGTGAAGCGCATATGAGGTCAGACAGCGCACCGAGGCGTGGGCCCTCGTATAATACACCCGCTTTCCAGTAGAGGCACGAGGTGACACGTGCGTTGATTCATTTGACCGATTAGCAACACTCAGGTTCGATTGCTTCTGGCGAAGGCAATGCGAACACAATGCGAGCCTCACATAGTGGATTAAGTAAGACACACACACACAAAAAGCAATGAAAACGAAAAGACCGTCTAGCGTTGACGCCTCCATGGACGTCCCGTGGGAGCAGCAGATGCGGGCGTGGTCTCATTATAGCGTTTTAACTTACGACAAACTCTGTCTCATAATGCAGTAGGCACCAAAGCGCATTAGCAAGTTGCAGAGGCGGCATGTGTTACAACATAGCCTATAGGAGGCTATGGTTACACCATGCGCATTTGTCAGACAGGGATGACTTCACTCTATTTGTATATATGGAAACATCGCTCCACCTATCTGGCTGAAGTCCACATACACTAATTTCTGGTTAGAAAATAAAATGGCTTTAATTGAAGCGTTTCGTGGTCCTGACAACAGCGCTTGCATTTTAGATGAGTTTATTCGAAGTGCATATTCGAAATGCACTCCGCATTGTATAAAGTGCAACGCGGAAAATCCGCCGACGACGGCTCGTTGCAGCATAGAGCATATACGCGATGGCCCTTTGCGTTTTTTCGTACAAGCCTGGAGATGCAGAGAGCGTTGCGAAGGTCGCTCTGCCACGTGTAGGCGATTCCGTGGGACCAACTGGCAGCTGCTTAAGAGTATTTGTTTCAATGAACGTTTCACGAGCTCCAGCGCTGGTGGAATGCGCAAACCGCGTTGCCAGGGCTCCTTTAGAGCATCTCCGCCTTTAGCGAAATATCGCTTACAACAGGGTGCATTTTCTGTGCCGATGACTTCGTTATAGCGAGGATTTGCTCTCATAGTGCATAGTGCCCTGTATATCAACAGGGCTTTCTTCTGAGCTGGTTGGCACACGGTCACTTCATTGGGCCGCGTATATAAATCGAACTGTATGTACATGTTGTTACGATCACATCCGTTTATGTTATGAGATGTGACGAACAATGATTGCGGGGCGCCTATAGGTGTCAAGCAGATCACTGTTCAGTCGAACACCCTCCTCTTATCTTATCTATCATCTACCATAGCGTGGTATTATATAGACCGTATCATGTGCGGACTCGCCTCTTTTGACCTTCATACGGCGGCGTAATAAGCTGTACATCTGATTGAGTTGTTCTCTTTGGTCATACTCATTTTTACAGTGCTGTTGAACAATACATGATGAAAGCATGAAGATTTGCACCTCCGAAGTACGTTTATAAATAATGCTTGTTCTACAATTTGCGCCCTTTGGTTTTGGTAGACGTTTGTGCTTGTATTACTTGTTTATTTAATTTTTCACATACATAACCCCCTCCCCTTATCAATGTCCTTTGTGACTTTAAGGGTTTGGTAAATGACGACCACGACTATGATGAACTGGAGAGATAGAAACAGTCTTCTATCATCATCATGATCATTACCATCATCACGGAGAGATAGAAACCGAAAGATGGAAAGTATACAGCGTGTATGATATAGGCTATAGACCAAAGGCAGATGCCCCAGGCAGACCGGCCGGCATTTGCCACAGCGCAGATGCGGTATGCCCTTGTCCACGTTCACAAATATAGTTCCACCTGTCAAAGCGTCATTCAGACAGCCTGGGGCATCTTTGCTGTGTTCCACCCTTCTTATATTTATAAACCAAGCTGTGTAAGAATACCGCAAATACCGCAAAGCAGAAATGCGATCAGCGTGTTGTGGCTCATATAGCACGTCATGCCCGCACACCACACTTCCATAATCAAGAAATCAGCACGTCCGATCGCGAAGTCTGCCTAGCTCACGTCTTGTATACGTCACTGCGGGCGCTATCCGCATTTTATATTACCGATTTGCGCAGTTTCCCCCGTATACACAGCGACACTGGCTCACATGCTCTGGGAGTGTAGAAACGCTCATCCCGACTCTACCTCGGACAAGTGGGAGAAGTCCCTCAGAAGCTCGCTTCTCGCGGACCAGCAATGGGCCGTCCAGCAGGCCCACGAAGCGGCCGCCAGGTATTCCCTGTCGGTTGCTACGTGGGAGACGCCCGCTACGCGCTAAGCGCGTTCTGCAGGACCTAAATAAAGTTTTTCCAGTCCAGTCCAGTCCTCGTAATGAACCGACTAACAGACATTTACTTCCCGTAGCCATCAGTGGTGCAAAATTCTGGAATTTTACACGCCAATAAATATTTGAACATATATATAAATAGAAAGAGAAGTTTCGGAAATGTGTTCTTTCGGCCGATGCCGCTACGAACACCGACGCTGCTGCTACCTGGTCAGCATGCTCATGCGCAGAACTTTGGCTCTGGCCAGTAGCTGGTCGGGCGGCGCGAAGTGGGCCGGCTTGCGTCTGCTGGGCCGCACCCCGTAGCGGTCCGACACCGGCCGGCCCCCGGCGCCCACGGGACGCACGCTGTCCCACTGGGCGCGACGTAGCTGGCGCTCCAGCTGCACCCGGTACGCCTCCACCTGCAGCAGTCGACACAAGCGATACGCGGTACATCGCGTCGGGACGCTTTTCAACGATCCCTCGGTGCTTCTATCGGATCGGCACTGACGAACGCGGCCAGCGGGACTCCGTACTGAAAGTCTCTGATAATCTCATAAAACTGTAGTGAAATCTTATCACTTTCTGAGCACAATATTTAAATGTCATAGTATATCTATACATGGTTCACGATTCCTGTAATAAATATTCTGTCAAAAAAAAAAAAAAAGCTGTCCAGTGTGGCAATGCCACGGTGCTGCATAGCGGTGATTGAACGGCTTAACTAATGACGATGGAGTACTGGTAACTCCTCTAAAGGGGAGTAACCGATTAAGCACGCATTGCGCGCACGCTTTTACACACGCAGCGTTGACCACACTTGCACGAACTTTCGAAAGCGACCTCTTGAAGACACGCCTTCACATTTACAAATTCACATCATCCTATCCACGTGGCAGCCGACGTGAATTCCTTCTGATTTGGATTTCGATGAAAATCTATAACGTATATGACATTATTGCCCAAACCAAATGCACAATTTTTTTTTTTTTTTTGTCGGGACACCCAGACGCTAAGATCCTGACAAACGAAAAAATATAAGGAACAGGTAAATAAAAATGCAAGGCAATGAAGCAAAGGGAGGGGGGTGACACACCTGTATCTCCCAGACTAACAGTTTCTAACTTGGGTCCACACTGCAAAAATAACTTGCTGCCCACAACTCGCATTAGGTCTGGTTAAAGTTGCATGATAGCCACTCTTTCTCGCAAGAGATTTATTAAATTAAGTAAAATATCTTGCGAACAGTACGTGTCATTTCGAGAACGGCTGAGTGTCTTGCAGTACGTGCATGCTGGTTGCATCTTTCCCCTGCTACGTTGTTCAATCTTAGATCGTTGAATATACCTCTGCAATGGCTTAAACGAGGCGCTCATGTGGCCTTTTCTAAGATTTAGCCTCACTATTCCTTCGCGTGTTTCGTGAGCAAATATCATTGTCGGAACGACACGTTGCTGTCAAAACTGATATCAAAATGAAAGGAAAGAACCAACACATAACTACTAAAAAAGGACAAAGCAGCAGCCACAAACACTAGCGCAACAAGAACATATAAACGAAGTCGTGATCAAGTGCCACAATTTCCGAACAGGCCTAAATTTCCAGTAAAAACTCGCCCGCTGGATCACTCACTCACTCAATATCACTAATATGTTCGCCCCTTCGCTCACTAAGCACCTTCGATGAAAACAAGCAACTAAACTGCCATCTGCTTGATGAAACAGAGAGAGAGAGAGAGATAAGGGGGAAATATGTAGTGGCGTGATATCCCGGTAGTAAGAACACGTGAAAAAAGACCTTGGCGAAAAGCTTGTCCTTAGGCAATGGAGCCATTCTATGAGGCTGTAGTACACCACCACCCATCGAAGCGTTGCTGTATCCTCTGGATAAGTGCAACCGCCTTCGTGGTGCCGCCGCTCGCACTCCGGTGTTGCGCGGAGTAGCCCACCTCCAATACTGACTCCACAGCAGCATACTGTACGCTAAAACTCCCAGCAGTGTCACACAAACGAATGCCCACACAGTCACAGCAAGCAACCTCATGTCACAGTTGTTGCATAAATTTCCTGCGAGGCGTGCAGATATGCAAAATAGAACAATCACTCCTGAAAGGCCTCCGTGCGACGGACATTTTTCGTCGCATTTTCATGATTTCCAGTTCAACGAAACCTTGATTTCAACCAAGGCGCGTTCAATCTTTCGCGCAGCGGATGATGACGGCCTTCTGTAGTATCGTAACGCGAAAACTGCTTCAGCCGCCCGGTGGCATGACCTCTGATTCTCAGTTCAAAATTATTTCTTCATATCCTCAAACCTTGGATCCCACTTTCGTGCCATCCGTGGATCACTGTTTGCACACTAGCAACAAAAGAGCACAGCTTCGTAATTTGACCCATGGTGTTAATTCTTCGGCTCACGTCGAACGCACTAAAGAAGCGCGATCACGTTTAGATCGTCTTGACGCCTTCAAGCTGCGATGCCAGCGATGCAACGGTGGCTAGATAGCGATGCCGCGATACTCAATACAAAACGAAACAAAACCATACTCCAGCCAAGCCATACTTGAAGACAAACATGAAGCCAAAAATAGCCCTTAAAAATTAATTGCAGTTTTTTTTTTTTTTTTTAGTGAAGCCACGCCAATCCAAGACAAGTCCAATATTGTCCCTTTAGCGCTGCTATGAGCAGTTCAGGTAGCATGTAAAGTTTCGCTATGCTTGTTTTTCATTGTTATGTAGGTTGTAAGGTTCCCTTGCTGTGAAGTCTGTTAACAACCACACGCAAAGTAAGTCAACCTGGAGGTTACAATTCTTCGAGCGCTGTGAACAGCTTTTGTTGATATTTGTAGGGTTTCTCTCAACACGTCTGTACGCATTGCAGCTTGGCTTTTGTAATGTTGATTTTACCCTTCACCTGATCGTTTTCAAGGAGCACGAAAACGTAGCACTGAACCTTCTGTCGATCTCGTGCACCGGTGGCTTCACCGCCGGTGCAATTTATAGAACTGAGAACTGATTCGTATAGATGACACTAGACAGCGTGCACTGTGTCGCTAGCATGGCGTAGCCTTTCACTTTCCGAGCGTGTACAGCTGGCGTCATCAGCGCTATTCTTTCGCAGGCTGGCGCAAGACGATTCTCAAGGCGGCGACGAGGAGGCGAGTCGGCGAAGACCGATTATGGCCGCGCCGGTAAGCGCCGGTAGTTCGACCATCTGTTTTCTACTACAACGTGTCTGTAAGCGCGCATTGGCGATACATTCGCTGTTCAGAGTAAACTGCACTTTAATAGAACTGAATAACGTGTGATATTATTTTTGAACATTGCTGTTGCTCGTGTAGTGGAATACCTGCATGTCTCGTTAACATCCCGTCAGCGATAACAATCGCTCTACTTATTTATTTTCCGCATTTCATTATGTGGTTTTACTTGTGCCGCTTGTGGTGCGAGTGAAGAAGTTCGCGCGTGCAATTTCGTTCGACAACGTACATCGTCTGCCTACAGAACAAATGTTTTCATGAGCCGTGGTATGGTGGGTCTTGTAGAGTTGGTTGGTCAGAGTAGGCGGTTGTGAGAGTGCCTCAATATAGCGTTGCTGCTTTGTTTAGTATTATTGCATGCAGTACCTTAGGCCCTGCCAAGTTTCTTAAATGGTGTTTGCAGGGTTAGCAACGATACTGTATGCTTAAGTGGCACGAGGTGCAAGAATACACTGCTTTGTTTTCGCAGGCTACGACCCCCGAAGAACGCGGTGAACACAGGCTGCAGTTTGCATACTCGCTTTGGTTTTCAAGGCGAGCTCCTGGGAACAAACCCAATAACCAACGATATGATCAGAACCTCAAGCTAGTCTGTACCTTTGATACGGTAAGTCCATGTGACCGTGCGTCACGTGTGGCTCTCCGGTTATTGACATCCACACTGTTGCAGATATTCAAGGGTTGGGGAATAGCGTATGTGGATTGACATGCTTCAATGCCTGATATTACTTCGTGATAGTTCTCATAGTGATTTTATTTGGCTAATCTCTATCTGTTGCACATTTAGGTTCGGTTCAGTCCTTAACAATTATTTTATAAGAAGTGCCTGCTACAAGTGTCGAAGGAATAATCAGAAGGAAAAAATGGCATACTGTTATCTAAATAGGCAGTCAAAGTATAGTTATCAAGGCCACTACATGTGACTGCATAAAACAGAAATAGCAGCAGTAATAAAAAGTAATCAAAATAACAGTACTGTACACTGTACAAAGCATTGTTTGATGAGTGATGTGACGATAAACATACATTTATTCTCCCCTACATTTACTGTGCGCCTCAGGTAAACAAAATAAATTCATTTCTTCTATTCTTTTCTTGGCTGCAGTGTCTGTTGTCTTTATATAGCATTTATTTGACTGAATATCAAATACATCGGTCCTCACGTTTCTTGTTTATGCACGAAAACTACGGCAACAAATTTCTGTTATATTTTTCTTCTGTAAAACTTACTCCACCTTGTGGATTCCTGCACAATTTATTTTGTTGATGAGACTTCATGCTTTATCTTGAATAATGGTAGAGAAAGAGTGTTTGAGTACGCATGTTTGTGCATTTGCATGTTGAGAATCAAATTTACTGAGGGAAATATCTTGCACAACCCGCCGCGGTGGCTCAGTCAGCTAAGGCGTTGCGCTGCTGAGCACGAGATCGCGGGATCGAATCCCAGCCGCTGCGGCCGCATTTCGATGGAGGCGAAATGTAAAAACGCCCGTGTGCTTGCATTGTAGTGCACGTTAAAGAACCCCAGGTGATCAAAATTAATCCAGAGCCCTCCACTACGGCATGCCTCATAATCAGAACTGGTTTTGGCACGTAAAACCCCAGAAAGAAGAAGAAGATGCACAATTATCGAGAGATATCAGAAGCAATGAACAACCACAACGACGTTTAGCATGTGTGCTGACACTACAGTGACTATTTATGGCAGTAGTGTAGTTAACACTAGTTGAATCTGGTAGAAGCTGTTCAACAGTGATGACAGTTTTATTCTTGCAAATGCTTAGGCTCTGAAATTTGCTTGTAAGTTTCAAGAAAATAACAATGACAAGCTATTCTCTTTAAAGAGTCCCTAAAATGACTTTTGCTGTACCCAAGAGTGCAGCTTAGGTGTAATGAGTATCTCGTCACAGAATCCTTCCTTACAAGAATTTTATATCAGCACGCTATATTAAAAAAAGCTACAAATGGTAAACATTACTTTCCTCTCGAGCCGCAGTGCTTCCCATCGCCTTGTATTCCTTATGGCCATGGCTGTGTGCTGCCTCCTTGCGCATAACCTCGTGCAGGGATGCAAGTGCTGTCTCCTTCCGGTTGAACTGAGTGTGTTCCCATGTCTCATTTGGCCTTCAGCTGAAGTTTTGAAGTTTACATGCAGTGCTTGTGCCTTCTACAGTGTGCATTCACTGCAGTTTACCCCCTGCACACACCTGCAGCACGGAAAAACAAGCACTGGCGCCATTCATGTCGTACGTCGGCTGTCGCCACTGCAACATAGTTAACCTTAGTCCCATTCTTCCTCAACCCTCACCTTATGCCTTGCAGAGTCGCAAGTCTTCATCAGAGCCAAGTTTTATGAATGAAGCTCTTTACCTCACCCTTTTCTTTGCATGCACAGATAATGCCCAAGTACAGACAATAGCTGCAGCAGACTATCTGCATTAAACAGGAGCTTAGTGCAGCTACGTGCTTGAAGTATTCTCAGTGGCCTTGGGAAGCCAATCAGATTGCTCATCCGAGTGACATCACTCACCTAAAATGGGCAGAGGCAGGTGGAAATGAAGGGAGCTGGCACCACTGCAGTCTGTAGCGATGCAGATGTTTAAAACCCAATTATTAGGCGCTTTATGCAGAGCAGTTGAATTAAGCCTTTGATGATCACGTGGACCTACCCTACTGACTCTGTGCATTTGTTCACAGCCATCAAAACTGCTTCAGGGCCCTTTTAACTAGCAGTGTCTCAGAGTGAATTTTAAACGTTTTGGTAACATTCATGTGGCTGAACGAATTCTTGGAGTTCACCTCTGAATTGGCTAACGAACATCATTCAATTGCCCTGAGGTATTCACACCACAGTCAAATTCATATTCATGAGTAAGAACCAATTAGTGTGTGTTTTGTTATTGATGTAGATTATTATGTGGTTGCTCGTGTTGTAAAAATACAGCTGGTTACTAATTAGTACTTATGTATAGTAATTACCTGTATTTATTACTAGTAATAGTTTGTACAAGGTTGCTAATTATTTTTGTATTGGACCGGTCACTAGCCATTTAGGCTATCGGTCCAAATATTTCGGAATTAACTTTTCCTAATCATATAATAAATTTCTCCTTTTTGATTGATTGATTGATTACCTGATCATGGAAATTTTCAAAGCAACATGGTTGAAAAAAAAGCATGGATAAATTTTGTAGTAGTGGCTTTGCAAGATAGCTTTGAATACACAAATTTAGTGCACTTATTCACTAAATTATACAAATGTAGAAGTATACACACCAGCTTCTATATCTGGCAGCCACATTGGTTTTGGTGAAATTTAACTTGTTTGTGGATTCTGTGTCTCAAGAACGTTTGTAGTGAAGTGTAATAATAAACTCAAAGATGATATAAATAACATATAAACTATGCTGTGAAAGGGTTTCTTGGATCAAATTTACATCAGTGTACTGTTTGTGAGAACCAGTTGATATCATGATGCAATGATTTGCACTATCCGAGGTGAGCCATCGTGGGGAAAGGGTGTACTGGTAGCTATGATGTCTGCTACTGCTGTATGAATGAACTTCAATCATACTGTTTTGTTACAACCATTGTGTTGCAAGCATTCAGAACAGAATGTACTGGGTATTCTGATCTGTTACAACCGCACTGCAACAACAATGTTTCCGAAAGAACTTGCGAGACTGTGCAATGTTTTGTAGCCTTTTTAACATGTTGTAAAAGCAGTGCCAAAACTTCTGTGTGCCATGGCCAGGAGTAATTGCTGGGCAAAGAGTACCAGATATGAAAAGTTCCGATGAAAGCATGGTTGGCGCGAACAGGAAAAGAAAGACATGGAAAGAAATGTAGGATGATCATTTCCGTGTCTTTCTTTTCCTGTTCGCGCAACCATGCTAGATGTCAACCAACTCGCCCAGCAACAAGTTCTACTCATGAAAAGTTCCATAGATTATGTACTTCTAGCTGGCCAGCATCGTTTGTTTTCTTGTGCAAGCAATCTTGTGCCAGCTCTTGGCTTGTGTGAAGTAGATTGTTGACTTCAAGCGAGTAACTCCCCTCAGAATTCATCTAGATGCTTTTTTTAGCAACATACTTCAGTGCATAGCGTTTTCGTGCTCAGTACTAGTGCTGCCTCGGCTGATGATCATTTATTTTTCCCCTCTCTAATGTCATCTTTGGTGAATGCCAGGTGGAGCAGTTCTGGAGGCACTACAGCCATTTGATTCGACCTTCAGAAATGTCAGGCCACAGTGACTACCACCTCTTCAAGGAAGGCATCAAACCAATGTGGGAGGCAAGTGCCTTTCTTTTTGATTTTTTGTTGCATGTGCATCACCTGCATGCCTTGCTACTGAGAGTGTGACAGTAGCAATTGAATTCACACTGTAGGTTAAACTTTGTTGTCAGTATTTTACTTTGCATACTTTTGGCTGATTGCAGTAAACACACCATGTGCAGCTGCGCTCACATGAAAACAAATATTTCACGCTAACCATAATTTCCAGAAGGCACTTAATGCAATGCACAGCCACAAGAATGAAATAGAGAAAATTCATAAGTGGACTTCAGCAAGAAACTCTGGCAGTGTAGTGCTGCACATGATTGGCTGGGTCAATTACGTTTTTTTTTTAATCACTTTTGATGCATGCCAATTGGCTGCATGGTCAGACTACCTGTGGACAGGCACACTTCCTGTTGGCCATTATTTTCCCATCTCATGGCTTATCAGTGGCCATTGCTGTATTTAGGTAATGTGCTTGGAAAGGGATAATCCCCCTGGCTTTATCAAGCTGTATTCTTGTAGCTGGGTGATTCCACAGAGACCGAACGTGTATGTCAACTTGACATTTTTATTTTGTCTGCTTTCTTTACATGTTGGTATTTTCAAACTGCATGGAAACGAAAATTTGTTTCCTGAAAAGCGATCCCAGCACACCAAAAAAATATATATATTGAATGTGTCGCCACGGGTGTCCCGCTACTGCTTACTGCAATATTTTCTGACTTCACAGCCGAAGTCAATTCAAACTAAGAAAGTTGCATTGAAAACCTTTTCTGCTTCTTTTAGTACGCTTAGATGTAAATAAATTCCATCTGTTCTTTATGCTGTCCACAAAAGAAAAAATAAATATTTAACAGTTCCGAACACGGCCCAGTTGTAACTTTAATGCGCCTTTGCGCATTTTCTAGTTCACACAGAAACTTGAAAAGACTGTCAAATATAGAATGTAGCCTTTGAAACATTCCTGAAAAAATTGTGTTCCTACAAAAATACAAGGCAAGACAAAAAATGTTAAACAAGTTTTTCCAAAAAAAAAGCTCATTCTCAAAAAGAACAAAGAAGGAAACTCCAGTTTTTCCCCAAAAAAAAGCTCATTCTCAAAAAGAACAAAGAAGGAAACTCCAGTCTCAATATAAAAAAAAAATTGATGGAAGTCTGCTTATGTCAGGAAAAACATGGGTGCAATAATATGTTTCCTCATTTGCTTTATTCACAAAATATAACAGGTCAATGTGGCCGATGTTGAGCGTGCTGGCTTCAGTGCCTTTGGTGGTTGTCTGTCAGTTTGCATTGTACGTAAATTTACAGTTCCTCATTTCTTTGCTGCAAAAGACGTTTGCTCTGGTAGCTTGTTGTCAACAAAAACGTAATTTCAGATTTTATTTGTCGTGTTTTTATGCTGCCGCCCTCTAAAGTGGTAATGCAATAGCAGTCTACGACGACATATTTTATTGCCATATGGACACTCCAGGCACATTTCCGCTGTCGGCATTGCCGTGATGTTCCGTATAAAGTTCAAGTGCGATAACATCGTGGCCACTCGCCGTATGCTGTGTGTGGGAGTGAAAGCATGCGAGGGTGAGCTGACGATGATAGCTCGATCTCGTGCACCCAAGGGAGGAAGGTGGAAAGGAAGCGCGTTATCTTCCATTACGCCCAAGGCACCAAGGAGAGGGAGTGTTCTACTCTTGCGGCGGCTGCGTATGGCGCGGTTGAGCTCTGTCGTGCGGGCCCTATCTTCAAAGCGATCTGCAATGGGAACACAGTGCGCAAAGACCCGATAGCTTTGTGTGCGCTGCGTTTTCGCCGCTTAGTTCGCGTTGAAGCAAGAGGCAGCATGAAGGTCAATTCGCTCGCTGCTGCTGCCGTGCTTCCTCAAGCCAGTGTTTTGACATCGAGTGTCCGTGATCATCGAGTGGGTGTGTATGTGTTCATGTTTGCTGGGCGAGATGTTTGCTCACGCGCGCGTGACACCATGCTTGTTAATTTTGTCAGTAAGTGAATGTTTACAAGCTTATATGGCCTATAAGGCTACTATCCTTATTTCATATAGCTGTCTACTTTGCTATCGCAATCACTGCTTTGCCTTTATGGCAAAGCTGCAACTTGTTTGTAGGAACACAATCGTTTTGCAAGTGTTTCCAAGTTTCTGTATGAATTAGTAGAAGACGCACAAAGGCGCATCTAAGTTACAAAGCTTTCTCATTTGGGCCGTGTTTGGAATTTTTCAATCTTCTTTCTTTTGTGGACAGCATAAAGAATGCACGGAAATTATTTACATTTAAGCATATCGAAATGAGCAAGAAAGGTTTTTGACATGTCTTTTTTAGTTTGCACTGAATTTGACCGTTAAGTCGGAAAATATTGCTGTAAGCAGTAGCAGGACACCCACGGCACCACCTTCAAAAATGTTTTTTGCCGTGCTGGGAAAACTTCTTGGGAATAAAATTTCCAGATCCGTGCAGTTTCAATGTGCCTACATAACATTAAAAAAAAAAACTGACAAATTAAAAATATCAAGTGGAGATGCATGTTCGTTCTCGTGGAATCACCCAGCTTTCTTGCCAGGGTGGCTTCAATACTGTATTTGTGCAGGTTGTAAATAACTTTTTTTTAAATAAATATGTGTAGCACAGGGTTCTCGGCAAAAATTTTTGAGGGGCGGACATCTTGTGACTGGTGGTGGGGTGTTACGCACACAATGAAGCCCCCTCTCTGTCTGTCTCTCTCTCTCTCCCCTTTTAATGCAAAGCATTCTCTGCGAACTTCAGGCGTTTTGAGTGTATCTATCTATCTAGCCTTGTACGTTGTGATGCTGTGGTGGTCGTTTCTTGAGCTGCATATACACCAGAATAGGCATGGGGCAGCATGACATGCACACATCACATGAATGACATATTGTGACATCAATGATAGGACATATTTGTCATGACATAGAGGGTACGAATCACATGGTGCTGTCTTGGTCATTTTAACTCATTATACATCAGGATATGAATGCATGCATGGCCTGATATTCATGACATGTCATGTGCATCATAACATAAATGACAAGACATACAAGTGCATGTCATGACATAAATGGTATGAATGACATGATGATGCTGTGGTCGTTTCTTTAACTCGATATATATATCTGCATATGAATGACATGACGTGTGCATGACCTTACATGAATTGCATGACAAGACATACTTGAGCATGTCGTTCTTGTCATGTCATGCATGCATGTCTCACCACACATATCCTGATAAATGTCCAGTTAAAAAATGACCACGATACCATCACCTCATGATATTTATGGGATGCATTTCATGTCATTTTATTCATGTTGTGGAGATCCTGATACTAACATGTTAGAAAATGGAACTGACGTGAATGACAATCATGCCATGACATGAACGACATGCCACGCATGTCATAAATGAGATGACTGTAATGAATTGAATGACATGACATGCATTTCTTTAACTGAATATATTCCGGAGATCGCCTATTCCTACCCAAAAGGCACCGGTGAGTTCACAAGACCCCGGAGAGCGGGAGGGGCCGCTACAGAGGAGGTTGGCTTGCCGAGGCTTGCGGAATCACATGACACTCCCTCCTAGTAGTTTTCCTTCCTCCATGGTTTCAGTGGACCGAATCAGGATGTATTCTGCGACGATCCACTTCGGCGATACAATCGCCTTGGCCCTATCTTGAAAGCGATCCACAACAGCGAGAGAGTCCGCCGCGCGCTATGTTTTCGCCGCTTATAGTTCGCGTTGAAATGAGAGGCGTGCTAGCACGAAGGTCAATTCGCTCGCCGCTGTTGCTGCGCTTCGTCACTCCAGCGAGCGCTCTGACTGCGAGTTTTCGCGGCCATTGAGCGAGATGTGTTCAAATTTTCTTGTGTGTGCGACACCATGCTTGTTAATTTAGTTAGTAAGCGAATGTTTACAAGTTTATACGCCCGATAAAACTGCTATCCTTACTTCGTATAGCTGTCTACTAATTTGCAATCGCAATCAATGCTTTGCCTTTTGGGCGCAACTGCGACTTTTTTTTTTTTTTTTCATCGCAACTTTAGTACGTTGGGAGTAAATCTTTGTTTTTCCAAATGAGAGAAAGTTGTATTTCTGTATGAAAGCATGAGGTGCGCGGTACTGTAAAGGATTTTTTTTTTTTCTCTGTCTTTTGGTCACGGAAAACAGGTGCGCTTTACAATCGAGTAAATACGGCAACGCGAGCTGGCAATGCATCCTACCACAATCACCAACTTCGTCGGACATAAAATATTCACAGCTTGCCATTGTCAAACTGCACGTGAAACACGCACCAGCTATTCAAATCTGCATCAACCAATAGAAGCACTTCCTATATTCTCGTGGCAGTAACAACGAATCACGACTCTGGTTTTTCATTTTTCATTCACTTCTCTTGCTTTTACTTCTGCATGGCGAAATACGATGATGTGGCTCTCTGAAGCTCCAATCTCTCCTCTTTATCTTTATGATGGTTCCAAAATGGCATAAAGTCGCTCCTCGCAGGGCGAGGGCATTTCTCGGCACTCAATTTTCTACAAGGTATTTATAGACAGAGCTATAGGAAAGTGCAATTTCCTCAGCTTCCACGTTACTTTTCTTTCTAATGTTTGCCCACGTGATAAAGGAACATGCAAGGATTGCGAAAAAAGAATTGGAATTTGACTGGTCAGTTGGTGTGGTGGGTGGTAAACCGGAGTGGTGGGCAGCATTTCTACCAACGCCCACCGTGGAGAGAACCCTGCTGGAGCAGGTGTCCCAGATTTATCAAACACATAACATACTTTTTCTGCATTTTATTTAGCTCAAACTTGCATGTATAAATTTACAGTTCATGAAAATAAAAGAGTGCATCACTTTTTCTTTTTCTATGCATTTGTATTTAATTTTTGTTTTTTCATTCACATGGGTATTTACATATTGAGTTCATTATTTCCAGTGAACTGAATTGCAGGGCTATTTATATTGGTAACTACAAAGCCTAGAAGGCTACATAAGGTTATTCTGCCATCTGTCACTACAAAGAAAGGCAGTATGTGTAATAATATTTTTTTTCTCTGTATTTAGGGAATTTAAGGATAAAACAATGTCTGCACACAGCAGTGGAACTGGGTAACATCAGGAGAAGTGTTTACCCGCCGCGGTGGCTCGGTCAGCTAAGGCGTTGCGCTGCTGAGCACGAGGTCGCGGGATCGAATCCCGGCCGCGGCGACCTCATTTCAATGGAGGCGAAATGCAAAAACGCCCGTGTGCTTGCGTTGTAGTGCACATGAAAGAACCCCAGGTGGTCGAAATTCATCCGGAGCCCTCCACTACGGCGTGCCTCATAATCAGAACTGGTTTTGGCACTTAAAACCCCAGAAAGAAGAAGAAAGAGAAGTGTTTGTATTACAAACGAACAGCCATTGCCTCTTTTTCTTACATTAAAAGCTTCCCATAGTTCCCGTTCCATAAATCTTTGCTTCTGTCCAGAGTTCTAATCTCCTCAAACCTCAAACCTTGACAGAAGCAAAGACTTGAAATGCAGGAACTTTTGAAAGCTTTTTATGCAAGAAAAAGATGCGATGACTGTATTAAAGATATCTCTGTATCACTTTTCAGTTGCGAAACCAAGCCTTTTTGTTATCGTTGTGATTTCTTACCATGATGCATCTGCACAATAATAAGCACATGTGCATTATTATTGTTGGCATGAGGTGGTGAGTAAACTAGTTAAGGGTAGCACTTTTCTTTCTATTCTTTCTATGTGAATGTCTTATCTTGCACTCCCTTTCCAACATGTAAATTAACTAGCCGAGCAAAGAGCTCTTTTAATCTTGTGCATTTTCTCTGTTCTGCACGCAGCAACTTGCACTTTTTCATGTCCCGTGAGCATGGCAGGAGTTAGTACCATCATGAATGGTATTTCTGTCTCTCTTGTGAAACCTGATCGCATTAGGCCATTAATTGCATGTGGGTGGATTTTGTGCTGTTAATTGTTAACGACTGACTATATATTCACATTTTTAGGAAGAAGGAGTGAAGTCTTGATGTCTTCACAAACAAGACCACACTGTGAAAGCTTTTTACAGCGACAGCAGTTAAGAGGAAGCTTTAGCTTGGGGCCTCCCATCTCATAGGAACAGAGAAACTGTTTTTCTCGGCAACCATTTATTATGCCATAGATATCTTTAGAGAAACTCTTGAAAACTGCAAGACAAGAAACTTAAGTATCAAATTTACAACTCTGTAACTCGGCAGTAAGAAACAATATCCATATCTAAACTGCACCTAATAACATATCTAGAGCGGACAAATTTGTTGTATTATGCGCTGCTCTGAAATGTACCACTAATTTGTGAAACCCTTGTGAACAATCATGATTTAGTTTGCACAAAATTAGGGGCATTGGTGGGCATTGGTGACAGTAACTGCTGCTGTCATATAGATGAGTTCAAGGGACACTAAAGGCAAATACTAGGTCGATGTGGACTGTTTAAGTACCATTCCAGAAACATCGCAACACTTGTTTCGTGCAAAGAAAAGCCTTAGTTTGCAAGAAAACTGCATCTGAAGGGTGCAAATACCTTTATGGCAATTCAAATCTCCCGCCACGACAACCAAGGAGTGGTGACGTTGCATACGCCATCACCACCCTTGCTGCCGTCTGTGAGGAAAACGGCACCCGACAGAGGGCGGTACAAGGGCTTTACCGCTGCAGCTGCTTTTGGTCAAGTGGCGTGGACCGTTCGTGCATCCAACGACATCACATGGAAGTGGAATTATCTACTACTTGCAGTTTATGCGAGTTTCGTGAGCCAGCAAAACCAGCGCAGCACTAGGCGATAACAGACTACTGAAACGCGAAAGCACTGGCGGCAGAGAGTCGAGCGAAAACGGAACCTTTCGACAGCTCGCGTCGTTCTCAATGGTGTAATGTCCATGAGTTCTTTTTTTATAAAAATGAAATGGAACTGCTCAGGTAGCATTTTATTTTGTCTTATAATACAATACAATGATTTTTTTACGAGTGGTTGAGTACTAGTGACAGAATTTAAATGAGGAGTGCCTTCGTCATCGGGCAAGTACTTGAATGTCCTGGAGGAATCTCTAATCGTGTCGTGCATTTAGCTCAATTTCTCGATTACTAAGGCTCTGTTCGCACTAATATTGACGCACTAAAGCCCAAACCGCATTCACGCGATTTTGTGTGCGACGGCGACTAGCGACGGCTTCGAGCGACGAAACGGGCCGTCGCGCGAACAGATTGCTTGGTCTTTTCGCTCAATCGCTCGGTTCTAGACATCTAGAATTCGTCGCTCGTCGCCCGGAAGTGCTATGAGCGATTAGCCAATAGCGCGAAGCCGGAACTGGATATACATCAGTCAAGTACTACCGATTGTCGCACGGAACGAGCAAACTACTAGATTTTGATACGTGCAAGGATAATGACGTAGTGCAAGACCTTTAGAAATATTTATGCTCCTCTTTACACTAAAACACATCAACTTAAATTAATAAAGCAAGCGGCACGCCAGTTTCGGCAAGTATTTGCTGCCCTCATAACGGCAACACCGGGGAGACGTCTCTCAAGGTCGTCGCTCGCATGCGGTACGACTTGTAGGCGACGAGCGACCGCGACAGCCATCTCCATCGTGTCGCTTGTCGCTGTCGCGCGCAAGATCGCGTGAATGCAGTTTATACTTAATCCCTCACCTTAGCTTGACTTAGTATTTGCCTTTAGTGTACCTTTCAGATCCAGAGGAATCGCTCTAATTCTGCTGACTTTTTGTGAGTGGGCTCATTTTCTTGTTTCTTGTTTTTGTGCTGTGAAAATGATGATTGTGCTTAAAACATGAATGGCAGGACGAGGCAAACCGCACGGGTGGCAAGTGGATTGTGCGGCTGCGCAAGGGGCTGGCATCTCGCTGTTGGGAGAATCTTATCCTCGCCATCCTGGGCGAGCAATTCATGGTTGGTGAGGAGGTGTGTGGTGCCGTGGTGTCGGTGCGCTTCCAGGAAGACATTGTGTCCATCTGGAACCGCACGGCCAGCGACAGCCAGACAACGCTGCGCATCCGTGACACCCTGCGCCGTGTACTCAACCTACCCGTCAACACTGTCATGGAGTACAAGACCCACACAGACAGTCTGAGGTACCTGTTGTGTGCAACATCATCATCATCTTGTATGCAGTTTGGTTGTGTGCATTGTTGAGGGCTTGTTGGAATAATATCTTGCACTGATCTTGTTTAAATACATCGCCATATTGACATTCTAAACTATACAGAAAATATTTTCTTGAAACCTTATTAAGGGGAAGGGAGGGTATAGTTAGCTTCACGTGCTGTCTGATCGACTATCACAGTGCTTAGGCTTCATATCATTTCTTTTACATGTTAGTGTAAATAAAAGCGAAGTTGATGTGCTATGTCACTGCTTTGCACAGTAGATTTCTTAGAGACACACTCTGCTAAGCTGAACACTTTGATCTGCTGATGAATTTATGGCATTTGTTTAATTTCGCATAAGCACTTTAATCATGGTACAAAGTTAGCATTCTTCAGCGTAAAGTGGCATTTCATCTCTGCCACCATGTTTGTTGGCACATAAAGCAAAAGTGCACGGGAGAAAGCCATAAGTTCTATGGCATGTAGTTAATTGGTCAACTTGGCTTGGCCAGGCCAGGACAGTGATTTATGTACTTCAGGTTTTCTTTTATTTGTGGATGACTTAACAAGAAAAAAATTACAGGGGATGCTTAGAACTTTCTAAGAATGTGAAGGCGAAAGCCTAGTTGGACCCATAGCGATGTGGAATGTAGCTCTGAGCCCATGTGGTTACATATACAAGGCACGCGAGCACGCTGTGAGCGTGCTGCCGCCGTTTCCATAACATTCTACGGGCGCCATCACTGACATTTCTCTCCTCCTCCCCAGCGCCGCTGTTGCCCTTTCCCTCAACGCCCTCTGGGGTTGAGTACGAGGGGCAGTGTGGGAACGCTAGCACAAAATTGCATTTGCAAACGTTAGCGCTGGCCCCATTACTCCTTTCCAGATTCCACGCACCGCCTCATAGTATTTACTGTATCCCCAAAGTTTGCGAGAAACTTTGCTTCTTGCATTATTGCTGCATTTTGCTTCCCCTTTATTTTATGATGAGCGGCATCGGAGCCAGCTGTGGAAGAAGACGATGAACGCGCGAACAGGGACACGAGCGTGAGGCAAGCGTGAGGCGAGCGCGCTCACTTTTTCTGTACCTCACAGCGACCTTGAAACAGAGATTTAAGGCTTGCGCCTTAAAAATGGTTAGGCACATAATAAATTCTTCTGCTGCCCAGCTACTGAAGAGAAACTAATCTCATTGCTTTCATCCATCACATGAAGACTCTTGCCATTCAAGCTTGCAATCGAAGCCTTTGAGGGAAAGGAATGGGTTGTGCTCGGGGGTGCTCAAATAGTGAGATATGAGAATTTGATCAAATATAAATATTAGAGAAAAACATCCTTTGACTATTGAATGGTATGCAAAATATTTTCTAATTTCTAAACGAAGCGAGTATGAAGGTTGTGTGTAATCTATTTGGTTTTAAAAAAAAAATAAGGCTTGTTCGCATCATTCGATACATGTAATGGCGCTCTGAACTCAGCGTTCGGTCAACTCAGGAGCTTGTAAATGAGAAATGACTGAAAAGTGATTGTATCTGGCGAACCATGCCAATGAGAGTAATAGAATACAGGAACAGCAGGTCACCAGATGTTGAAGGAGCAATGTGTAATACAGCATCGCTGTGCATTGGTTTAGGGAATGTGAACATGATGATATTATTCAAATAATCCCATTGTCTTGCCTACACCTAGAAAACAAACTTGTAAGATGCCTTTAGGCATCTTACAAAGGTGTTTGTATTAATTGAGAATTAATGAGTGGAGTTGAGCTACTCAATGGATTTGCTCAGAAACTCGTGCATCTACGCAGTAAGTGTTGCTCCCTTGCTGCAGAATTATTCAGAGCAGTCGCCATTTGTGTGTGTCTTTCTCACACCAGTTAATTCGATTTTTCAATAATTCGATCACCACCGAAGGTCCCGACCGGCGCCCGTACATTTCTATGGGACCAAACTTTCGTTATTTCGATCCTGAAATGAACCTAATTCTAACTTGGCTTGTCAGCCCGCACGTTCTCTACCCCAATGGCGACCGCAGTAGTGTCTCCAATAGCAGCTGCGTCTGTCTTGGCGGCACTTGGTGTACAGTGAATGCATCGAACACATACATCTCCCATCGAAGACGTCTATTTTTGACCTTCCCCATGAATATATTAAAGTGAAAGCGGTAGCTCACGCTGAATGATTACAGTATTTACCCGACTCTAAAGCGCACCTTTTAAAGCGAAGCTTTCTTTGCCCTTTCCTTCAACTTTACCACTACTGCTGCTGCTGTCTTGCATGCCGCATTAGGAAGTGGTTCAGAGCGTGAATATACATGGCAGGAGCATAGCAGAGAGAAAAAGCAACGCGAGAAACTCATTTAAACCTTTGCATCTACGGTCATCGCAATGCCCTCTAGAGTTTCCTGGGCATCGCTACAATAGCCTCTTGACTGCTGTAATTATATGTAACCCCCCCCCCCGCAGAAGCATTGCAAAGACTGCAGCACTTACCTTTGTACTAACATGCAACAGTCCGGAGGGGAGCTAGAATGGCAGAGATGACGTAGGGAGAAGACAGAGAATGGGTAGACCCGACACAGTCACAAAACGAGTAACAGCCTTGCCACTCTTCGCTCGCATACATGGGGGAGGGTGGGAGAGGGAAAAAGGGGCGTAAGAAGGCAAGAAAACGCACTACTAGACATGCCAGCGGTTACAGGCAAAGTGGATAAATTTAAGTTCGAGGTCTAGTACGGTACATTTCTGCTATTTCTGAAAAATCAACACTGTGCACATTTGTCAGGCGGACAACTAACACAGCCGCAAAGCCTCATTAAGGCACCGTAGCGTCCAGGTGACACTATGGAAGCGGCCGCAAGTCAATTCAACACTTATGTGCCCACTGCGGTAGCTTTGCGGGTATGGCATTGCTCGAGGTCGTGGGTTCGATCGCGATTGCAGCAACTGCATTTCGACGGGGGGGAAATACAAGAACGCTTGTGTACTAAAATTTAGGTGCACGTTAAAGAAGACTAGGGTGTGAAAATATCCAGATTCCGCCACTACGGCATACCTTATAATGCATTGTGGTTCTGGCGCGTACAGTCCCATAATTCAATTAAAGTTTAACACTTTTGCCACGACACGATGCGCCATGTGAGGCAATGACAATACTGACCTTCTCGGAGGTTACGCAACAATGCCTCAAACAAACGGCACAACAATGCCTCAAACAAACACGTCTCGCTGTGTTTTCTGTGAGATACGCAGATAAAGAGCAGTGGTGCACGCAAGGTAACGTTTAACATCTACTCACCACTCTCATATTGCACTAAACACTGAAGGAATTAAACATTTGCCAGCAACAGCACCACTCATTATCGTTAATCAAAACAAACAGCACAGAAAACTTCGATTACATTGCATGGGATCCACAAAAATTTTTTTCCAAGAAAATTCTGTTCGATAATTGCTTGAGCAGTGTACTTTGATATCAATCCAAAACCACAATCACATTCACAACAGCCTACTGTCAGAGCCAGCCTAGTCAGCGTCATCACCATTGCCATCAATATACATATATGGCGACCATGGATGGCAACAGGACGAGTTCTCGCATAGCATGACCACGACACGCTGATTTTAGTCTGATTGCGTAAGTACGCTCAAATGATAAGTTATTTTACATGTTAAGCTAGCAGCAACAAGTCGCGTCACGTCTTCTTGTCATTTCCAAGAATTTCATGCATCACAGGACGAACTAGCGAAGTGGTTACTCTAGGTGTGGGCCACCATACCATTTGCAATTGTTGCGATGGCATTTGATTAATGCAGAATAACATATGCACTATGGACTGTACGGAAGCATTTTGTGGTTCTTCATACACAGCGATAAAGCACTGTATGAAAGTGACGGCAATGGACATAAGTTAATAAATTTCAATTCTGTGAAGGTAAAGTTCGCTGGCTTTGTCCTTTTCTTATTGTCAGAATTGGAGGCATGTTATGTTTTTCTTGCTAGAAAATCAGTTGCACATTCGATTTCTACTTTTTTAGGAACTCTAATGTTATTTTTAGGTTAGTTTTCTGCTTTGAACCTGTAAAGAGTGGGTGTGCCTTCAATATGGGGACGAGTTAGAATCGGGGCATATGCTGTGAAATGAATCAGTGGTGTGTCTTGCTGTTTTTTCTGCCTATTGTTTAACTTGATCCGCTGGATAGTTTGACCAATTTCGTAGCTCCCATCAGGGTCGAATTAACAGAAGTAGATTGTATTTGCACAGTAATAGTTATGCGGTTTCTTCATTTTTCTCTGACCTATTCCTCGGCAATAAGGTTTACTGTGTTTCAAGAGGCACCATAGTTTCGTTGTTCTGTTTTCTTTATGCTGTTAATAAATAGGCAAAGAGTGATTACTTTTTCTTTTTCTTCTTCTTTCTTTTTAAAGGGACAATTCCAGTTTTCGGAACACTGACATCTTCCTCAGATGACTAGGATCGGAGCTCCAGCCAATACAGGACACACTGCTCGTGATAAAGGACTCTGGAGCCTGCATTACCGTGCCATCATAATTTGTGGTTAATATCACTCAATAAAGTGGACGTCACTTGACTCAGAGCAAATGTTTCATTTGTGATTGTATTTTGGTTTTTAGAAGACAGCTTGTGCATTGCAGCTGTGAATGTATCATTGCATCATTCGATTCTCTGCCACCTTGGCTCCATTTCCTCCACCATGATAGCTTATCTATTGGTAGGATGGACAACTGGTTATCTGTTATGTACATCATACATGCTGCTCATGGTTTAGTGAACGAATAACAGCGCGAAATGACGATGACGAGACGAGAAGTATTATAAGACGACACACACATGCACTGTGTGTCGCTTTTTCATCTCGTCCTCATCATTTCGCACTGTTATTCATTCACTATGAATGAGAACGAACTAGCCCATCAACAAGATGTTTTTTTCTCCATAGAATATGAACTCTTGTTTCATCTCTGAGCCATGCATATCTCTATGCCTTGAAGCGATGCCTATCACTTGCCTTTCCACTCATGCGATGCACTGTTTCTGCACAAGTTTGTTTGCCTCCGTGCTGTTATTACAAACATTTAAAAAACTGTTACAATTACAAGCCTTGGTTGTGTTTTAATAGAACACGCCAAGTGTTTTACAGAAACGAAATGCAGTGTACTTTTTATGTAAGAAAGGATGGTGAGCGTTGTAAGCACTGCATTTAAGCCGTGTTGAATGTGTCGGCCATTGGCAATTGTGTTATTGCGTCTCGGTTTGTACTGGCAACTACACGACCCTTTGTCTTGCGCGCGCAATTAAGTTATGGAAGTAGATTGTGCAGTGTTGCAACATGTGTGATATCACCGAACACCTACAGCAAAGTACCACTTAGGCGCATTGGAAGTGATGAAAACTATAGAGACCGTGAGGGCACCTATAGGGGGACGCAGTGGAGCACTGCATCAGCACCACCAACACCGGCATTACGCTGCATGCTACCGTACACCGCCACATTTAGAATTCCATGCATTCTCCTGCATGCGCTTATGACTGCTTCATTCACATTCTATGTGTGCATTGTCTGGACCCCGACCTACTGGAACTACAGACCTGCACAGATGTCCAGCTTCTATGGGAGCAGCTTGCGCACACTTTCGTTCAACCGGTGGCCATAGGTGGCGCTTTTATAACCTGTTCGTCTGCTACTCGGCGGGTGGCTGGGCGGCGTTGGAATGTGTGCGCCTGCTCTTCTGTAGCGGGCTGCTAGCATATGTGACAATTTCTTATGAAGACAACAGCTAGTATGTCAAAATTGTTTAAGTGTACTCATTGTAGTGGTATGTAATAACGCGTAAAATAGTACACGAATTCTTTCTAGGTTTGCTATTATGCAGAAATTTTGCACCGCTCCACACAAGAAAAAAAAAAAAACTCGCTGATGGAGTGATTGTTTAGTGTTTGTTTGGCCCGTCAAATATGCATCGCAAAGCTTTTGTGAAACTGTGAAAACTGATGCTAGAGTCCTTGCTTTGTTCTGATTTACATGATGGCACACAGCAGTATACCATAATATGTGATCGTTTACGTTATCCCATCTGTAATTAACCCAAGCAAGCTGCATGTAGCCAAGGCTGAAGTTGCATGCCTTATGCAGCGTCTGCAGATTCACGCAGTTTGTGTGTGGTCTGCGTGATTCCTTTAAATGTCCTTGTTCATATCAATATATCAAGTTCTTTATTATTGTATTTCTTTATTACTCCATTGTACTATATTTTATCCTATGAATCTTCTGGTAATCAGATTTTTTTCCTCTACTGCGAAGGCAACGGGAGGAAATGTTATCGTCTGCCGGCTGTACTCGTTTTCCTTTCTTGCACCGATCTTCCTACTGTACCTCGGGATTGAGATGAGAAGCACTCATTCGAAAATTTTGTTTTCTTTTTTATTTTCGTGAATTTATGCATTTACAAACAACGTAAACGATCTGGGGCTGCCGAAATAGCGGCACGAGCGCTGGAACAGATCGCAGAAGCAGACGACAGCGAACAGGTTATACTAGCGCCACTCTGCTCGTACGTTCTGTCCCTAGCGGCAAAAGGGGTGAACTAGACCGGGCGTGCTGGAGCAGGGAGATAAGTGCAGGTCTGGAGTTCAGTAGGTCGTGGTCTGGACACGGCACGGACCTCAAGAGTTGAAAATGATTATAACAAGAGAAAAATCTGTGGTTAGCAGTAAGTGGGAGAGAAATGCATTAGCATTACATCGCACCTGTTTGAGGTCCCAGATCCATGATTTAAACCGACATACGTCGTGCCTCTTTGAGGAGCGAAGTGCAACTGACTGTGGTCCAGAGCAGACCATTGTCAGTTGCACTATATATATATATATATATATATATATAGCCCGTGACTTCCTATGGCTTCCCACACTTCACACACATACATTTTTTCCCACTTTGACACACCTAATGCCAACGCATAAAGAAAGGGGGGGAGGGGGCAAAATGTACTGTGTTGCATGCTGAAATGTTGCTTCTACAGGTAGCACCCGTTGCTTCAAAATCGTAACATATTTTTAAAGCATGTAGCGTAAATGCTGTGATCACGTTATATACATAACTTGCAACTACGTCACACCGCGGAACTCTGGGATACGATCTCGCAAGGCGCCGCCATTACCGAGCACACTGCGGCAGACGACACAGCGCCAAGCTGTGCGGATTTCTCATTTCCCGTCGACGCCGTACGTCGCAATGGCGATTTGTTAAATATTTGGCTGCAGTACGAGAAGTAAGTGCAAATCGCATGAAAAGGGGCCAGACTCGGGGATGTACTGTTTGCCTGAGGTAATAACAAATCAGTGCGACCACACAAAGGCGCTGTCCGATAAGCGGAGAGGTACTTGGCTTGCGCGCATCAACAGGAAGGACCTCAAGAATGGTTACCTGCAGAGAAACAGTCAAAACAAAATATCCGTTACAGCCTCCTTCATTTTCTGTCAGCAATCACATGAAATCGTTTTTTTTTTTTTTTTTTTTTTTTTTGCTATTCCTCACAACAGTTGTTCATTCTTGTGTTCGGCTGCAAAGCAAAGAAAAAAAAATGTGGTGACTGAGCACCACAATTGCTGTTTGCAGTGCTGTTGGCTGACACAAAGCTGGTAATGATCATGCACAAGTCTTGAAAGCAGCTGTCGTGCTCCCGTTGCAGGTAATCCCAAGTAATTTAAGGAAAAGAACAGGGACTCAGGGGCAGTAAAAAATACAGTTCGGCAGTAGACACACTAAAGCTGCTTTCCTGTAACGGATAGCAGGGAAACAGGAGTGTTTTTTTTTTTTTTTTTCTTTTGCTTTCACTCTGCGTTGGCTCATTTCTGATCCAGATTGTGAAATTCGGCGTACGTTATCCCCGCTCGGCGACATCGCCGCGAGTTGAAGCTTCAATTTCACTTAGGCTGATGTATGTCGATCCTTTATGTGGTTATTGCTGTTTTTTTTTTTTTATCACAGCTATGAAATGACGAGTGCATTCAACTCACCTGGCTAAGCAAGACAACTCGCTTAGACGGCAACTTCTTCGCAATGAGGTTCCGGACCCATCCGCTCGTAAAGTAGTTGTGCGAGTCGAGCGACTTGTAGCCTTCATCTGATCTAATGAAACATAACACTAGATAATTTATAATGTATTTTGTTGATAACACGAGATAATTTATAATGTCAACATGGTTAACCGGTGGTAGCAGGCTTGCATTAACAGCGGCTTGCGCTCCAACTGGTAGCCGATATGGATCCACGCCGTCACATAGGGTGATTTTTTCTTTGTACCTGGCCCGCGTTGGTCCCACAAGTTCATCAAAGTATGCAGGACAAAGTCCTGCACAATTCTCCTTCACCATGCGCGCAAGGCAATCGATTAAAGCATACGCACAAAGCAAAACGATCCGCCGCACGGACGTAAACACAGCTCCGCTGCTCCGGCACCACGACGTATGTGCTCGGTAATGGCGAACGCAAAACCGGAAGGCAGGAACTGACGTCACGTGCAACTTATGTATAGATGCGAGTCTTAGGGCATCGTATCTCGATCAGGCATCGTAATGCCTGTAAGACGGAGAATACACTGCGCCTCTTCGATTATCCGTCCCGCAACGCTCATTGACTGAAAGCAGTGCTTTCAGTCAATGAGCGTTGCGTGTGCAGCTTCTCGGACAGTTCGGGACTGTCAGAGATGGATAATGGAAGAGCCCCACTGTGTCCACGTGAACACTAGCACAGCTACTAAACATTTTTTTTTAATCATGTGTTTTAACTTTGTGTCAAAACTGAAGATGTTTAATTGAGAAAACAAAAACGCATTTAGTTAAACTACGGGAACTCACTTCGTCGAGACCCCATTCCTAAGCGCTTAAATACAACCGAGTTGCAAGTTTTTTTTTTTTCTTTCTTTCTTTCTTTCTTTCTTTCTTTCTTTCTTTCTTTCTTTCTTTCTTTCCTCCATGGTTGCAAGCAACTAGACACCACCGAGGTGGTCGAGGAGACTCTCGTTGAATATAATGAACACAGCTTCAACACTCAATCTCAGTCTCAGAGTAATAAGAATCGAGGCAATGTACTTATTAGGACTGAACTATGGCACTCACTTATTTAGTGGAAAAGCTAGCAAAAAGATACTTATACCGTGCGCGCCGCTCTCGTTTGCCGTCGTCTGCTACAACCTACAACAAGCACGGGAGCGCGCCGCCAGGGCTGCCGACTACAGATCTCAAAGGCCGTAACGGTATCACGATGGTACGTTTAAAAAAATAAATAAACATTTAATGCCAGTTTTCCTATAAAACTTTTATATATTCTGTATGATCATTTACTAGTTTAAAGAGCGCGCTGTGCGTCTTGTGCAACTAATTTCTTAGGGCTAAGCGTAAAGGAGGCATTGGCTAAGCATAGAGTTTCCTACTACATCCATGGTGCCAGCAACAGCATCACCATCGTTCCGATCATCTCTTCAGAGCCGGCAAGGCATGTGACATATTCTACGTCTTTCATAATCTTTCCGACGAAAAGCGCCGGCAGCGTGACTAACAGAACCTTGAGTTCTTGCTGCTCGGGTTTAGCTCGGTCGAAGCACATGTGGTGAGCAATAATGCCCGTTGCCGACAACGCGAACCAGCCCAGTTGGGCTGACCGGGTCGAGCAGGGCGAAGACGTTCCGCTGCCGTCCCTACCTGCGGAACTCGCGGACGGTGAAGTCGCGGATGGTGAAGAGAAGGTCACTACCGAGTTCCGCGAAGATGAGGAAGGTAGGAGGGTTAAGGTGCTGCGGCACTACAAAATTGAAAGGAGGCAAGTTTCCAAGTCTGTGGCTCGAAGAAAGCTTTGGAAAAAGTTTGGTGCTGCAAAGAATGACCCGCCGGGCCCCAACGCGGCCACTACGGTGGTGGGTGAAGAAATCCAAATGCAGTTTGTGAGTGCCCAAGAGGAAGAGACTAGCCCAGAGGAGGACATGCTGGCCAAGCTACGCAGCCAGAAGACCAAGATGGTCAAATGTCGAATCTGCAAGGAAGACCACTGGACTACGCAGTGCCCCTTCAAGGATAAGGTTGCTCTGCCCGAACACCTCAAGGAAGAGGCCAAGCCCGTAGCAGCCGCCGAGGTTGAGGAGAAGGTGAAGTCCGGCAAATACATCCCGCCGAGTATGCGAGAGGGTGCCAACCGTCGCGGAGAGTCGATGGCGCAGTCGCGCACCAGGGATGAGGCGGCTACTATCCGAGTGACCAACCTGTCTGAAGACGTACGTGACTCTGACCTACAGGAGTTGTTCCGGCCCTTCGGCCAGATTGCCAGGATATATCTGGCTAAGGACAAGGTGACTGGACAGTCCAAGGGATTCGCATTTATCAACTTTGTACATCGCGAAGACGCTGCCCGAGCCATTGCCAATGTCAATGGCTTTGGTTATGACAACTTGATCCTCTCCGTGGAATGGGCGAAGCCATCTGGTACATCTTGAAGACATCAGCAGTAAACGATGAAGTGTCCAGGGACTACTAGTAAAAGGAATAAAAAGGGCATGTGACAGTTTGACCTACTTGTGTTCAAGTGAAACAAGGCTGTTAACAGCATTCTACCCACATGTATTGGGCAAGAAGCAAGTGCGCATTCAGTTTTGGCTCATATTGACAACTCGGCCAGTTAGAAATGCATTGATATTACATAACATTATTATGTCATAACATAATGGATGGATGAGGCTGAACCCTTTAAATCGGGCGGTGGCATATGCCACCTAGCCGTGACTATTAACATATTTCGTACTTTGTGGTGGGTGAAATTTCACCCCTGCCTTGATTTTAGCCACCAATCAGATAACCTCTGTTTGGTTATTTCTACCCGCTTAAAGTATGTTTTGCCTTCACTCTCCCTAAACCCCTATGCTTTGAAAAAATCAGCCGCATTGCTTTGCTCTGTAGGGTTAAGCCCTTTACAGAAAAGTAGGAGGTGTTCAGCCATTTCCTCCCCACACGCACTGCACAACGTGTCTATACCTTGGTACTTGACTCGGTACATCTTAGTCCGCAATACTCCCGTCCTGGCTTCAAACAACAAAGAGCTTCCCCTAGAATTATCATAGATTTTCTTTGGCAATTTCTTGCTTGAAAGTTCTGTATGTTCCCAGTGCTGACTTCGTCTGCATCCCTGTTTTCCACAGACCCCTCTCTGTTTCCTTAACCTTTTTCTTAACCGCTGTTTCCTGGTTTGCACCCCTCCTGCAGTCCAAATATTTGATTGACAATTTTCTGGTCAGCTTCCTCCATTTTGTGTCAACATTCCTCATGTACAAATAACTGAAAACTTGCCTACCGCTTTTCTGCCATTTCTCTCAATCACTCCACAAATTCTATCTTGCTGCTAGCCTCCTTGCCCTCAAATGTCGTCCATCCCATGTCACCCTGTACCCCCTGGTTTGGTGTATTTCTGTGTGCTCCCAAAGCAAGCCTACCTACCCCTCGCTGCTTAACTTCCAACCTTGCTCGAACCTCGGATCTCATGAACATTAGTCCCACCAGCACCTCCTGGTCCCACAAAACCAGGTGTATCATCAGACATTGATGTTGGACACGGAAACGGAACAAGTTTTCCGTTCCTGATTAGGTACTAAAAAGTTTTAATGGCTCATTATAAAAGCAACACAGAGAAAGTTTTCATGCCAGTTTGTGGGCACCAGCTTTCCCTTTCATGAATTTCCATCTGCCTTGTGAATATCTTTCACACATATTTGGTTAATGAGTGTAGTTGGCATTTGGCCATCTGCTAACCACCTGCTAGATAGGCAGGAAAATTCTGAGAAATGCTTGCATACCATACGGAACATGACCAATGATAGGAACATTTTGTGAAGCGTTTATATACACCTAACCAAACAATTACCAGAAGGAAAACTTAACTACGCATGTGCAAGCTTTTTGCAGTTTCCATACAGCCAATGGTTAAGATTTCTTTTTGGTCATTTGTTCTCATGTGTGTAAATGTTTCAAACATCTGTTTGTAGAGTGGTTGTTAGATCATCATGCTCTGTTATGTGTCCCTTTCTAAGTTGCCTCATTTTGTACTACACAAAGTAGAGTGTTTGTTTCTTCTGAACAAGGGCAATGTTGCTGGAGAGATTCTCTTGTTAACATCCCTGTCTTTCATCTCTCTCTCTATCCCAAGACTGAGGCACTTTTTTTCTGAGTAGTGGTTCTCTTGTAGTTTCCTGACACTTTCATTTCACAGAACTGACTTGCTTAATTAAAGCACAAAGTGTAAACATCCCCGTGCTGTGTGCACAATTGTGCACACCAAGATAGTGCATCAAAAAGCAAAATCCCTGATGAAAATATTAATAAAAGTGTATGGAAAACGTATCAAAACACTTCTGATTTGACCTGTGCCACAAATTTTAATATATGTAAGGTGTTATAGTAAAACAAGCAAGGAAGGTAGACATGTTTTTTCTTGGTATCAGTATGTCATCATGTAGTAAGTTCACTTCTTTCATTGTTTTTCACAATGTTTTACATCCAGCGTGAATTTCAAGGGACTGGGTGGATGCTTTTCAAGTATGCTAGACATGAAATAGCTTGTTCTCATATTAAGCATTACTGTAGGAAGTTCTTGCATGGAGTCCACATTCTGTAAACTTGACAGAACTCGCTGAATAATTGAGAATTCATCCTCTGCCGCAGTACACTTGTCATGATTTTGAAGGTGAAAAAAACGTGAAAATAAATTTTCAATGAACTGAATTAATTCACACCTGAAAAGGATATTTGCAGTCATGCTTGCGTGATTTCACTACAAATTGTTTACAACTTTGTGATGTTTTACGTACATCTAAGCAGAATAAGATTAGGTTGTGATGCACCATCTAACAGCACGTGCTGCTTTGGAGTCAAGCACACTAAATTGTGGCCATTTACTATATATGTATCGTGCAACGTTTGCAGAGGCACCTTTGTCTATAAAAATATTGTTTGCTCTTACAGTGCCTCCTCTATTTTTCGAGGCACTGGCTCTTAGTGTCTAATTTCTTGGCCAAAATGTCATCAACTGGGATCTTCAGAATATATATTCAGGCATCAGCCTTTGTTTATGCACACTTCATTCAAAATCATTCATTCAATTCATTATTCTTTTATGCATGCCAGTATTATGAAGCAATGTAATGTGAATTACTATTTTATGCATGCCAGTATTATGTCGCATCGCAAGGGGCTCTGCAGGCTTGAACTCCTTCATGGTTTGAGTTCCATATACAGTAACTCTATTCATGGTCAGTGAGTAGCCCACAAGCACCATGACAAATAACGTCGGAAGTACTGGTGCGCATTCCGCCGACAAGTCAGACAGACTGCGCATCGTTCTAATGGGGCGTCACGCTGGACTTTCGCCACACAACCACGCAACAGGGAAAGTACCCTTGCCAGCGATACAGCGTTAGTTTTTCTTGATGTAGTACGTTTCCACAGTAGACGTTAATATCGTTCTCAGGTTTACAATAAGCTCTTTATTTTCACACAAGGAAGCATTTCGATTCCTACCCAATGAGAAACCTGTCCGTCACGTAGACGTACGAATGCAATAAGTCGAATGCAATGGCACGGCTGCTGGATTAAAGGAAAGGGGGGGGGGGGGGGGGGGTAAGAAAGCAAAAAATGCCATGGCTCATACTCCCGTAAGGCTGAGGCTACAAGCGCCCAGCAAAGTGAAGCAAACAGTGCATACATTCATTGAAACCACCCATATGCAACACACACAACAGCTTATGTTTCAATAAAGAACAAGGTCAAAACGACGGGGGGTTCATTCTATTATTGTAATTATTAGGCATTTTATTTGCTGTTGGATTACTCTGGCTAAAGCACGGAAATTGCATATTATGCAAAGTCCTTGCTTCCCCGCCCTCCCCACAGAAATTAAACCCCCCGGCAGAGATCCTGGGTAGGGTGTAGCCACCCTATCCTGGGTGCGCTACTGCAAGCATCCGAACCATGAATAAAGCATTTCATACCCCCCACTACAGTTGTGGTGGTATTACTAGAATATACGTAGTATATTCTAGGCACTGTAGTGTTACCAACTTCGCTGGACATCCACTTTCGCAGGTTGATAACGACCGCGATAAGGGTTGATAAGGGTCGGATATGTAGTCCGATAAGGTTGATGACGACCGATAAAGTTTGATAAGTGTATGCTGGTCGGATCAAGTTTGATACAAATTACACTGCGCTGCGTGGAGATGAGCAAGTGGCACAATGTTTATGCAATGTGTTTATGTATAGTTAGACAACTCCAGTAGAGTTCCTGTGTGATTTTTTTCTCGCTCTACTCTGGACCCATTTCTCCCTTCCTGTACAGCGAAAAAATATCTACCTGCCAATAAAAAACTATTTTTGCTGATGTTTTCAACCTAGTGAGGACCCTGCCGCAAAGAGCCGTAACTAAACGGCGTGATTTGGTCGTCTCAAAGGCCATAATGAGAAAGGGTTCCGGCATCGGCCGCTTGTGTTACCCTCCTTCAGGCCTTCCCTCCATGTGCTGTCACCTTATTTGTCCATTGTTATGCGTTATGGTGGTTATGGCGTCTGCTGCAGTTGGCGTGCGATGACATGATTCGCATCAGAGAATTGCTTCACACATCACTAGTTCGAGAACTTGTGGCTGTGTCGGCGCGTTTTGAATAACATAAATTTGAGCTGTGCTTCGTAAACAAAAAATGGTGCTTCAGTTTCCCGAGTCTCATCCTCAAACGTCATCTTAAGTTGCCCGCGTTTCTGTCGTGGTGTCGGCTCCAGTTTGAGATCAGCGTGTGGCAATGGGTGTTCACGGCCTGTGGCAGGTGCTGGAACCTGCGGGGAAGCCAATTGCCCTCGAAACGCTTGAGAACAAAGTTCTCGCCGTCGGTATCCTTTTGTTTTCCGGGTAGCACTTGCTTGGATTTCCGCATGCTTACGCCGAAACAGCTTCTCAAAGCGTCTCAAAACATCAAAGCGTTTCGATTAAAGTTTTTGCTTCAACCATAGAACACAGTTTATCGAAGCGATGCAGCGCGAATTTTCCTTGACGGTGTACGTTTCCACTGTAGACGTGAGCTTGTGGCTTCATCAGGCCGTCAAAGGATTCCGCGATGCCCAAGGCAGCCCCTTGGCCAACGCTCACTTGTTGGGTTTACTTCAACGAGTCTGCAAGCTTCTCTTTTATGGAGTCAAGCCCGTCTTCGTCTTCGATGGAGGCGTGCCACAGCTCAAGAAACAGACTCTGGTCTGTTTAACTGCAATATTTTACACTGCCGAACTCGTCTGAACTGAAGCAGAGCATTCGAAAGCGGAAACAATTAGGCAATGCAAGTCGCTGGGATAGCCAGACTCCCAATACTATTTGCTTTTCTTTTTTTATGAACCTGCAATACCTTTGTTTAATGCAGTGTTAATACTATTATTGAGTAGTGTGTTGCGTGTGTTCTTGTTCATTTCCTTCATTTTCGTTCTGAAAAAAAAAAAAGGGGGGGGGGGGGGAGAAGAAAAACCTTGAAAGAGCTCACAGAGCAGTGTGGCAAGGAAGTGCTAATTCAAACTTAATCCTGCAGGCTGCTCGTCAGGACAGGCGCACTTCTGCACAAGAAAGTGCCCAACGTAAGGCACGATTACTGCTTCTAAAAGCCCGGCATAGAGGTTCAAAACGACCAGCCCCCAAGGCACCTGTGGATGACTTGTATGTTCTGCCACCTCTGCCAGAACACTGGAACAAATTGTATAAGTATGTACATCCTTCTCATAGTGCATGGAGCTTTGTGCTGTCATTAGCGAATTCATATCAATGCACAGCACCTTTTGTCTTACCATGCTATTACCCTATGCCCATTTACTGCTGTTTCCCAATGTTTATTTAGTTAGCCACATACACTTTTACTTGGAAATTATGTGTGTCACCTAAATTTCTTGAGGTTCACTGATGCCTAATGATGTGGAATGCATGTCTATGGACTTTGCCACCTCTACTTATTTGTGCCTTATGGCGCTTCATCTGTATCATCATTGTTAGCAACTTTTTGAGAAAATTATAACTGAACCAGTAGTAGTTTACAGAATAAACACATCTTTCTCTGAAAATCATCCATTTAACCACTTTTCTCGCCAACTCTTTTACTATAGTATTATATTCTGCAGTGCAGTACTATTTTTGGTGCATCACTAGTGTTTGTTGGTTTGAGGTTTCATTAACTGGCAATTCTAAAGGATGGGGATCATTTCACTGAATTGCTTGCTTAGCTAAGTCTAAGCAAGACAAAGGGGTTACAGGAAAATGGTGACTTGAATTGATTAACAGCGGCCGAGCAAGGGAAGTCTTTGTCCGAAGCCAAATGTCTCGAATGAGAGACTTGTATTCGTTGGGGAATTGTGACGACACGGAGGCTTTCCTTCTAAATACTGTTAACTGCTTTAACAGCAACTGGTAACAAAATTGATGTGTCATAGGAAGAGAACGTAGTCAAGGATGGCAGAGAACTAGAAGGTGGTGTGTTGAAATTAGGAAATTTGCAGGCATGGGATGGAGTTGGCTCATGCCAGAGAGAAGTTATTGAAGATCGATGGGAGAGGCTTTCGTCCTGCAGTGGGCATAAATTTGGATGATGTTCATTATGATGAATTGCTTTAACAATATGCTTCATTCACACACACAATTATTCCACCACCACTATTCAGAGTGGAGAATGACGATGAAGACTGGCACTCCGGACATGCTCTCTGGGAGTTGTCCTCACTTGACTGCGACTCGGAAGAATTTGCAGCCCTGCCAGCAGAAATGCGTCACCGTGCATTGATTGCCATGCAGCATCACCATCGTTGGGGCCGCCCCAGGAAGGCACCTGAGGTAGGCCTTTGAGGTCGTTGCTGTGTTTCAGGAATTGCAGATTATCAGAGACTTGCCTATCAGATTGTTTTTGTTTTGCTTAATACATAGAACACTTGCACTACTCCATGTGCATGATATCTGATGACATCACGTGGAGAATGAACACCGGAAAAGCTCTAGTGCATGGGATCAAACTGGTGGAAAAGAAAACACCATGGCAGATTTCCCTCTTATTTTTTAGAACTGCACCTCCTATCACTACCTTACCCAGCAAAGTTAATTGTGCACAGCTGGTCATTGTCAGCTCGAAGAAAGGACATCTGTTGGTTGAATACTGTTCTGGTGAATTCATGTTGAATTGTGCTCCACCACATTGACAGGGGCATGTACACTTCCATGAGCAAAAGGCTGACTTCCATGTGCACTTGCTGATTAAGTAGAGAGAACTATTTTAAAGGTAAACCTCCTAAAGATATACGGTTAGCTTCGCAAAATGTCATTTTGTGTGCTGTGTCATTACCACGGTGCTCATTCTTGGCTAAAGAAAGCACTGACTGGAAGCATTCTCTGTCCTCAGATATGTGCTGGATGTTTTGATGCTCTCAGTGTGCCATCCATAAAACAGCCACTTGTGGTAGCTGGATAGTGGATGGAACGCCTTACTATTTTCTTTAACTGGGATTGCCACTATTTTCCCTGGTCAAAACTTTAGCAAAACAATTTGTGGCAGATTCAGAGTGCATCTAGCTGTCAGTAATGTATTTCATGTTAATATATACTAGTATAGACTTGATAAAGAAAAAAAAAAAGTCGCAGTTTCGCCTGAAAGGCGAAGTATCCGTTGTGATAGCAAATTAGTAGACAGCTATACGAAGTAAGGACATTAGTTTTATCGGCCGTATAAACTTGCAAACATTCGCTTACTAATTAAATTAACAAGCACGGTGTCACGCGCACACAGTTAAATATGAACACATCTCGCTCGATGACCGTGGAAACTCGCTTTCAAAACGCTGAGTGAGGAAGCGCGGCAGCAGCAGTGAGTGAATTGACCTTCTTATCAACTTTTGTGCGTCGAAACTAAAACGTTGAAAGCACAGCCTATATTAAAGCTTGTCCACATCGCAGATTGCTTTGAATATGAGGCCTGCGCGGGCGCGCACTTTGTCTACGTCGCAGATCGCTTGCAAGATACGGCGCCTGCAAGGCCGCGTCGTAAGCAGCAACTGCCGGAGTAGAACCCCCTCCTCCTTCTCCCTCGCCTCCCCTCGTACCTCACGTGCAACAGAAGATGGCGCGCTTCTGCCCCACCTTCCTCCTTCAGGCGCGTGAGATTGAGCTGCGATAGTCGGCTGACCCTCACAAGCTTTCACTCGCACATAAAGCGTACAAATTGCTTCGACGATGTTATAATGGATGCACATGATGCCCGGTGCGGCTCAAGAAACCTCTGTTTCGGGATATATCGCAGACACGGACTGCATGGGTGATCGGCGCGAAACTTTGGCCACAGCTTCAGAGGACATGTAAAAGCGCTTTCGAAGCTCATTAAGCTTTGTCCAAACGGCGCGAGCAGGGTATATGGTGCTTGTTCGAAAAACTAGGCTAAAAATGTATTTCAAGCTTTCCGCTTAGGAATTGAATCAGTATCAGTGTGTTTTACTCTTCGTTCTTTGTTTGGCAAATACTTAATTAGAAGTAGCAGCTTGTGCATGTTTCTGACTTAGTGAAGTTCGTTGGTGCTATCTGATTATTTTCTGCCTAATCGCTCGCGGGTATGCTCAGTTGATATAGACTTATTCTTGCTACACAGAAGACTTGGAACGTAGCTGTTCTGTTCTTTGTTATAGCTTGTAGCAAATATGTACAGTGGAATCTCGATGATGCAATCATGGCTAATACGAATTTCCGGATAATACGAATTTTTCTGTGGTCTCGGCCACGGTGTAAGATATATACTCTTTAGGTGGGGACACTTCTCGGCTTGCTTGCTAGACGGGATCGACCAGATAAAGTAGCAAGGGCGCGCGTCTATCGGGGCGGTGATGGCAGCGGATACCTATCGGCGGAACGACGCAACTTTGGTTAGAACGCAGGCGAGAGCGTGCGCCGACAAGGAATGCGCGCATGCCCTCTCCCCGGTGACCTACTTTCGTGTGCCACTCAATCATTTCGGATTTCCCGCGAACCGCCGGTTGCTATAACAACGGGAGATTAAACCATTAAAAAGCTTTTTGGTGTTGAAGTTGCGTCGTACTGCCGATAGGTATCCGCTGCCGTCACCGGGCCGATCGGCGCGCGCCTTTGCTCTTTATCTGGTCGATCGAGTCTGGCGAGTGTCCTCACCTAAAGGGTATATATCTTACACCGTGGTCTCGACCGAGCCCCATTACTTTGCAACGTGCTAGAGAACGGTTGTTACGAATCGATTTTCGACCCGTGTCGGTTGATACGAATAAACGCCGCCCCACCGACGGCCGCAAAAGAGAACAGCGCGCAGTCACGCGCTTTCTCCCTTTCAATTTTGGTACGTAGGCGCGGATGCGGCGCCGGACAGCGTGGAGCCCGCGACTCGGCGCGAAGAGTTTGAAGCGGTGGCACTTTTGTTGCTTTTCCTTTCGTGCTTTTCCCCACGCAGGCGTGGGGAAGCGCGGTCGCCGCAGCGAGCGAAGGTTCGTGCGGTCTATCGCTTCAACGGAAACTGAGCGGCGTAAGCACAACGCATACAAAGGTCAGAGCCGTGTGGAGATCGCTTTCAAGATACGGTGCGCGCGATAACACCGACATCCGGCACAAGCACAAAGTACAAGAAGGCATTTGTTGGCAGACTAGAAGCCGCCGCCCCCCCCCCCCCCTCTCTCCCTCCCGCGCTGCCTTCCCGCTTTGCTTCTTTCTTCGTGGGAGATTGCGTCGCCAGTTACCCTTGCGGCCGGTTGCAAGATACCAGTTACACCGTGCAAGATACGCATTTGGTGCCGCAGCACAGCATCGCCCCCCCCCCCCCCCCCCCGTCCCTCCCATACCCCCACGGCTTTTCGTGCGGCGCGGCGGAAGTCGCGTTTGCTCTCGACTGTGCGTTCGCTCTCCGTGAATGCGCGCGTCCCCCGCGCGCTTTCACTCCCACATACGGCGCGCGGCGACAATTTTATCGCCCTTGGACTCATGCTCCACGTCTCCGCATCGCCTTCATTGATCTCCTCTCCCATCGTTAGGCGCATCTCGTTGAGAAGCGTGCTCGCTACCGCCCTTGTCGGCGAGATTTTCCTGCGGAAGCCGGATTATAATCAGTATTTCGTCTCACGCGGCTGCACTCCAAGCGGTATGCGTATACATGGAGCTCTATTGGAGGGTAAACTGGAATCGGAAAAGGCCGCGTTGTAGCCAGTTCTGCACTGTAAACGGTTACGTTATAAGTGGTCTATACTGTAAATGCTTTTTACGTACGTGTGCCTGAGTGAGTACACCTCTGACTCTTTAATTTAGCTAGTTTTAATTGTGTTTCGATGATAGGAATTTCGGCTAATACGAATATTTTTCGTGACCCCGTGAGATTCATGTCATCGAGATTACACTGTTGTATTGCTAGTAACTCGCTTAACTCCTGTAGATCGTCACAAAACATTCAACTTCGACCATTCGTGTGCTGTCGGTGTAGTCGCTGTTACCCATGCTTTGGCGCAGATTCAAGTGTGTGCCCATTCACATATTCTTAACACATTGACGATAGAGTGTGGGTACGTGTGCATGCGAGTTGGGGTGTGTGTAGGCAATGTGCGCGAAAATTACTATGCCAGGAAGCGGTGCTACTCCCTTTGTCATTGTTTAACGAGCAGTACTCACTCTTGTCGATGTTCTGGGATTGAAGAGTTTCCATTGGAGGTTAGTGATACAACGCTGACATGATTTTTTGTGAATTTTTGTGAATTTTTGTGAAAAGTGAACTTTTTTTTTTTTTCATCCACGAGCAAAGTCGTAAATTGAGGAGGACCAGCAGCAGAGGCTGTTGTATGGGAACACATATTCTTGGCACACATATTTATTCCTTTCCTTAATATGCCAGTCACTATTTTTGCAGCCAACTACTGCACACGTCTTCAATCTACCGCTCCACATTTTGCAGCATGAATGGAGCACAGTGCGTGAGCAAAAACCCAGTTGCATTTCTGACAGCTGATCGCACGGAAACAGGGCAGAAGCGGTAATGGTTTCGTATTCGTGCGCTTTCGCTGAGGCAAAGTATGGCACGCCGCTAAAAGCGCCATCTTGTTTCTCGAGAACGAACTGCTTCGTGAAAAGGGTCAATACAGAACATCACGGCGACAGCAGAAATGTGCTTGGAGTGTCCATAATTGCTATCGCGATTAAAAAAAAAAAGTGCTACTGCGGTGTTCTTGTTTGCGTGTTATCAGACCTCTGCACTGGCATGCATCTGTCAAATTTTCAATCTTCCCTGGATGAATGCTAAAAGATGGAAGCTAGACACATAAGTTTACCAAACTTCTTGTTTCACAAGAAAGGTGGCAGCCTTAGTCATAAAACAAAAGTAGGAATTGTTCACTACAGCTAACCACATGGCTTGTCATTGTGCTGTGCCCAGGACTCTGAGGATTTCTCTGCCTACCAGCTGCAGGGCCTTCTGCGCAAGCGCACATTGCAGCAGCGTGCTGAGGAGGCTCGTCGTGAAATGAGACCCGAGCCATTTTTATGGGGTGAAGAGGCCCATGTGAGTCGGGTTGCCTCTCTGGCCAACACTCACCAGGTCATCCTGAACACCAGCCCCACCAAACGTGTCCTGAAACCTGAAAGTGAGGAAGGTGATGCAGGTATGTGTTAGCCGTGTGGCGTATAATTGATCCAGTTCATTATCGTTCGCTGCTTCTACAGTGCAATAGACAAAGATGGAGAGAGATGCAAGAAATGACAAGGCTGCATTCTGATGAGCAATCAAATTTTCTCGTTGTTCTTGCTGTCTTTGTCTTCTTCGCAATAGAAACGGTGAGGCATGTCTTACTACTCATTCCTTTGTAGTACGGAAAAGTGAAATGCACTGGTTCTGCATTGCAAATGCAAAGTGCTTCAGCACTGATTTGAGAGCAGAAATTTGTTGAGTACTACGAGAGTCCTTCAATACTTTTCTTCTGGTCACGAAACACCCGCGTAACACTATGAAATTGTTTCTTATAGCACGCTTTGTGGATGCACCGCATTGCTGACACAGATAGAAGGGCATCAGTGCAGATGCTGGATGGACACCATAGACATTCTCTGCATACACTGACTACTGCGCAAGAGCCAGCTGCCATTAGCATCTTGTGAACATTGTCAATGCAACAATGCTTCGTGTCAATCACAATGCCTAACATTGGTTGTGTGCCTGCCTGACGATCCAGTTGCAGGGGAGCTGACGAAAAAGTATCCTTGTTTTGTTCCCCTACTGGCGCAGACCTAGGAGACAATTGGAAGTGAGTCATTTCGCAGCGAGAGACTCTCTGCTTCAGTTTTGGCTGGAAACTCGCTTTCATGTGTGAAAACCATTTTGATGCTGAAGACGCTATTTAAGCAGACAGTGAACAAAAATGCCTCCTCAATGTGAGTGATGTGAGCTCAAAGCAAATTCCATTTCAATGATTTTTGAAGGCCTGCAGGCTTACTTGTCTGAGCTGAAAGAACAGCCTTGTCCAGTGACACGGTATTGTCCACTGGCATGATAGCTTTTTGCAGTTACTGTCTAACAAGTGCTTTATGTTGGTAACCATTTTACCCTTTTGTTAAGCCAACAAACTGCCTTGCAAAGGGATGCATAGCTATAGCACAGAACAGAACTTCTACCCAAGGAGGTCTTAGAATAAATTTAACTACTGTGCCTGAGTTTCCAACTAAAAAAAATGAATCAATTTAGGTTCATTCCCTTGTTTTAGCCATCAGCTTCATCTAGTTTACTGCTACTAAGTTCTCCATCTGCCATGTGGCCTCAGTGGCTATGTCAGTCTGCTGATAAGCACAAGGTCGCAGGTTCCGAAGCCCTCCTGTAGGGCGGTCTCTTATAGTCCTATTTTAGGACATTAAACACCATCGATGAAAGCACTTGCAAAATTAATTCTTCCGACTGAAAATGAGAATTTCGATATGTAGGCCATGCATACTGTTTAGAACGATGCTCAGCATGCACACTTTGCAAAGGTGGCTCAATGTACATTTGGCTTTTACCTCTATTGGAGGTCAATGACATGCTGTAATAAATTGACGATTAGCAGGATGGGCATGGCGAATCACTCTTGTGCAGCAGAGCTAACTGGAACCTTTTGTGCAAGAGTGAGACTTGAGGGCTGGGTCCATCACGTAACACTGTGGTGTATAATTAAGCACATGCCACGCTAAGTTTTTAGCCTAAAGTTTCCATTGCATGTTCAGTCTGCAAACATGCTGAAATAAACATAGGAGAGATGCCTTTCCTGGTAAAATATTTGCGTGATCGCACAGCCTGGGCCATCCTAGCACGGCAGCTTGATGCCCTTTTTCTTATGCCAGCACCTCTGGTGACACCATCTGTCCCTGTATGAAACTTTGGATGGCGTTTCCTGACCTGAACAAAGGTATTGAACGACCTTACATCATACATTAAAAAAGAAAAGTTATCGAGATCCAACTCATATGTTGAAATCTATGTGAAGTGAAGCTTTCTTGAAGGGGTTAATGAGATACTGTAAATTTGCCCATTTCATTCCTGCGTCTTTGGCGCAAAGGAAACTGGCGCGTATGTGTTCTCCTGCACCCGTGATATGCAGTATGACAGATTTTATATTGACTTGTATTGCTTCATCTTAATTTTAAATGTACTGGCCACATTTTGGCCGATCGTCTGTTGTGGACATGTGCCATAGTATGTAATTATAGTCATCATCAACACGCGGCAATCATTTCAGAGAGCTAGTTGGTGATGTCACAGTATGTACCACCCGTTTCTTGACCAATCCCTTGATGTGGGTATGTGTCATTGCATGGAAATCATTATCGTCATCAACCCATGGCAGTGATATCAAAGAGCTTTTTGGTGGCACGATATGTACCGCCCGCTTCTTTCCTAATGCAGGTATGTGCCATAGTATGGAAATCATCATCATAATCAACATGCGAACACACTTCTTTGCTTATCCCCTGTTGCGGGTATGTGCCCTAGTATTGGAAATCATCATGATAATCAACACGCGGACATGCTTCTTGGCCGATCCCCCGTCGTCATTATGTGCCATAGCATGGAAATTACAATCACCATCAAAACACAGCAATCATCTCAGAGAGCTTGTTAGTGGCAAAATATGTACCCTCCGCTTCTTGGCCAATCTCCCCCTCCGTTGTGGTTATGTACCACAGGACATCATAATCAACCAGGCCAAAGTATTTTGCATGGTAAAGTGGTGGCAGGAACACCATAGATATTAAATCTCTGTAAAGGTTTTTTGTGATACACAGTACAAATATTCATTTGAAAGCCTAACTGTTTGAAAACGAACTGGGGAATACACTTCATGCACAAATTCCCAAAGACATGGTCACAAAGAAAAATTTTCTTCTTCTCCTTTTTGGGGTTTTACGTGCCAAAACTAGTTCTGATTATGAGGCACACACAAAGAAAAATTTGATGAAACCACTAGGTTAAGTAAAACATTCCTCAGGCTCAGGTTAACTTTTTGAGAAAAACGCTGTTTTATGCATTGAAGCACAAAAGTAACTGGAACACCAATGCATTTCATCGACAAAATTAATATCTCGAAACTGGTTCAGTCCTGAGAATTCCTTCCAAGTGGATCGCCTTGCGAACTCAGCAGCTATAATTTGTAGATTGAAAGATGTGCCGCAAAATAATTAATTAAAAGGTTAATTAGTGTAATCGTGTTAATTACTCAATGAGGCTTTTGATTTCTCGTGGAAGTAATGGCTGCCTCATTGAGTAGTTAAGATTAAGGATTATAATTGTGCTGTCTGCCACTGGCAATTTTTTAAAATTTGGTGCAGCTAAAATGAAACACCCTGTATATAAATAGTGTGTTCAAGTACACACCATCTACCTAATGCAGTTTTTCTGTCACCAGTCCAGGAAACGTAGGAAAACTAGCAAGTGCATGAAATTCAGATGGTTGGTCTAACAGCCTTGCCTTCCGCAAAAGTTGGTTGTACCATTAGAAACTAGCCAGGTGGAAACATTAATAGTTATGCATTTTCAAGGATCTTGCATTGTAATGTGCAAGTGATTGAAGAAGTCACACTAAGCAATAAAAACCAGTTCTATGCCCTTCACTGGACATAAGTAGACAGTGCAAGCACTTTCCCATACAATTGAAGGACCATGATTTCGTCACCAACACGGGCTCTGCAAAATTCTCAGAAACTGTTGCCACTATTTTATAATCGCGTGTATTCTTTACTAATATGTATGTTATCCACCCCTTATGTAATGCCTCGTACTAAGATCTTTAAGGTAATAAAATGAAGTGAAGTGACTACTATGCCTGTGCTCAGTGTGCAAACAGCTATTTGCTGATTTTGCTGCATCACACCATCACAAGGCACTGTCTGTCTGAAAGGCTGCAACTGTTCATATAACCGTACATAGTCTAGACTTAATTGTGCCTTTGAGGCTTAAGTTGCAGTTAATGTTAAAAGTGTGAAGTGCCTAATTTGGAACAATATATTTCCTTAAGTATCGCTCATGAAACATGCTAGCAGCAGGAAAGCATGCTATTCTCCTGAGCAGAATGAAAAGATGAACATAAATTCACTTCCAAATTATTGTTAAAAATGTTTCCCTTACAATATTTCGTAAATTGCCACTCGACAGTTGCTTTGTTCAAACCAGTGTCATTGCATGCTAATATACGGATACACTTTTCATAGACGCATGTATTGATTATAGAAAATGTCATTTGTTTGAAAAACTTACATATGCTAATTTTTTTGTCTGTTCACTACCCGGGGCTCCAAATGAGCATTAACAATATCAATGGGCTAAAATACTAAATGCAGCAGTTAAACATTAGATTGCAGGTAATTATGAATTCGGAGAGGTGAAACAGATTTTAGGATTTCATTTCAGTTTTTATATTCTCCTGGATTCAGGAGACACAGATCAGACCAATGTTTTCAAACTAATACCCAGAAGAAAAAAAAAATGTCTACGTTGGGTCTGTAAAAATAAAGTTCAGGCAATGCTTTCATTACATCTTAAATGAATGATAACGTGTGAATGTCAGTAATCCCAGTTCAGGTCATTTTTGTAGAAAAATTGAGGCAGTGAAGTAAGGTGCAGCATAAAAATATTAAATTGAGCTTTCTTTTCAATGACTCAAAAATACCCTAACTGTCATAGCCCCTTGTGTAGAAGTACCATATAGACTCATGTAAGAGCTGCACTTTTTTTCCCACAATTTTGACGAGATGCCGCTCTGACACAGGACCGAACCTTTTCGTCAAAATTGTGCTATCGCAGCTGACGACTTCTGCACACCCCGAATCCCCAAATGTACCATTGCATCAGAGGTCAATGCGCAGCTCTCGCCATTGAGTAGTGGCTCACGGAAGTACACAGCGCGCAGCATCGTGGCACCGAAAACGATTGCTTTTCTGTTGGAAATTATTTTTTGCCAAATTGGGCTGCCAAATTGGGGGTGCGGCCCTTACACAATTCTATACAATATTTCTCTAATGTTCATAGTTCTTACCTTGCATGTGGTCGTCTAGCTGCCCTTTTTTTTTTTTATTATCTTTCCAGAAGAAAGTCCAGTTAAGGACTGGAAGACAGCCAGCCCACAAGTAGAAGAGCACAGGGCTGGTTCAAGCCGTGCTGTTAACAAAAGCCCGTCTTTGTCAATTCAAGACCCCGCTGTATTAAAGTGGTTGTCTGAAGAGTGCTCTCCAAACAAAGCTATGCAAGAGAGTTCTGCAACAGACAAGAATTTTGCATGTACCCAGACCAGTGAAGCACACTCCACAACCATCCGGTCTCGTGTTAGGAGGGTGGTGGACTTGACAGATGTACCAGACGAGTCAGAAAATGGGGACAGTGGTCACAAGGATCACCTTGCAATTTGTGCAAAGCAGGCCAGTGATAGTGCCCAGCCAAACGTAGTGGACACTCCAGGAGCAGCCAACGGAGCATGCAGGCAACCTCAAAGGAGTGAGGACAGCACAAGCATCGGTTCAGCACTGCCATCATTGACCCAAGATTCATCATCTCCCACAATGCCTGCAGCTAAGGATGAAGGCTCTGTGGCAACATCTGTTGAACCATCGGCAGTACCAGGTGATGAGGACAAAAGCGAGAACAAGCAAGAGCTCTCAGCTGAACAAGAAGACTATAGTTCTGCTTCAGATTGGTCGGGAATGCAGGATGAGGAAATGAGTTCTTCCAATATCGCTGGGAAGTCTAAGGCATCGGAAGAGGATGGTGACATTGTGCTCTCAGAAGAGGACGAGGAAGAAAAAGATGAAGAACTACTAGCAGCTATTCAAGCCTCCTTGTCCGAGCAGCAAGAAAAGCACACCGGTGAACAACCTACAACTAGTGGTGGTGGCAGCAGCAGCAGCAGCTTCTGGAAGCCTCCTAGAACTGAAGAAGAGGTGAGGAGGACAGCTCCCTATGCACTTTCAAGTATTGGCTATGATAACAGCAGTGTAAGCTCAACATGCTGTAGCTTCCTCGTGGCACTGCCTCTCATAAAATATTTTAAATTTCTTTTTTCATTTAAGGCAGGAACACTTAGACATAGAAATGAACTGGACCTTATACTGCATTATACTGCATGCGCCAAACAGCCAATATATTTTTGAGCAGATTTTGGGGACAGATATCTTGAAATTGGTATAGTCTTGTAACTTCTTTGTGGATATGACTTCATTGTTACCTGACCTCATTTCTGCAATTAAAATATCTGTCTTAATGTCAGTAACAAAATTTTAAATGAGTGGAACTTCTTTAAGTATCTACATTGACATTCTGATTTATCATGATAGGAATGTCCTCTTCCAGCAATCCACCTGGAGAAGTGGAATAATGCTATCCATTGCAGGGCAGATAGTGTGACTATCTGTTGCTGGTGATTTTTAAGAAACTTGTTTGTATATAGTGGAACTAAAGCGCTGCACGGGTAGAGATGTAGGGGGAGATGCTGGGTAGGAAACAAGTAGAGAAATGATGGGAGGGGGGGGGGGGGGGGTTGGGGGGAGGCTTGTTGCTTCTACATCTTGTATATTTATTTAGTGGTACCCCCACACTGAAATGCTATGCTATATTGTTTTTTATCTTAATAGAAAATTTTAGCTCAGGGCAAACTCCGATGCCACCTATTCAAATGCATGTAAAACACATAAATACTGTTGTGAGAAAACCGCTGACTGATTTGAATGAAATTTATTGCAGTTGAGAGCGAAAGTTACATTCTGGTGAATGTCGATTTAGGACCTAGAATTTTTTACAACCCCAAAAAATTGGTATGTATAAAAAAAAGAAAAAAGATGGCACACAGTGTACAGATGCGTAACTCTGCATCAAAAGCAAATATCGCAGTTTCATAAACTGCATCTGTTATAGCTTTTAAAGCGGACAAATTTGATATTGAATTTACAGCTTGCATGAAATTGTCATAATCTTTATGAGGCTTTTTCAAAAGTCCTATTCAAAAATTTGTGGTGTATTTCAGAGCAGTGTACACTGTAACAATTTTGTCTGCTTTAGAAGTATTATTAGGTGCAGTTTAAATAATTGTCACATCGTTTTTTATTGCTAATTACAGAGTTGTAAACTTGATAACTGAGTTTTATTTTATAATATTTTTTGTGTGTGTGTGTGACTTTCAAGAATTAAAAAAAAAGAGATAAACTGGCAGCTTATATGAAATTTCTGCTTCCTACAGTCACTAGATTTTAAGTTTTTCCTTTAGATGCAGCAAATGTCATCACAAGCGGTGCATTATTTGCTGAGAAAAATGATTCTTCCATTCCCATGTATTTAGATAGGAGCTCCCAAGCTAAAGCCAGTGTTCAGTAACAGCCAATGTTCAGTAACTTCAGATGCTTTAAAGCACACGATATTTATGGGCTATGGGCCTTCAAAAGGCAAATAACTGAGAATTGCTTTTTATGTGTGTGTGTGATGTTTGAATGCAGAAACGTGAGCTGCACATGAGGGAACAGGAGCTGGAACAAGAAGCTGCCCGTCAGCAACGCCATGCAGCCAGCCTCAATGACCTGCTTGTGAAGGAGTGTCAGGTGTGTGTCCCATATGCTTCAGCCCACGAATACTTCTTTCTCCGTGGCTTCAGCCCTTGCTTCCATAGCACACTCTCTTGCATCTGATGTGTGCCATACGTACTAAGTACTAAGTCTCTTCAACCTAATCTTTTTTAAGCACTAAGTCTCTTCAAGTCTTGGCTATATTAAAGGGACACTAAAGGGAAACACTAACTCAGTTTAGACTGATAAAGTATTTTTTCAAATATATGTTTTCGTTAATTTTGTGGTAAGAAATTGATTACTAGAACAGAAAATGAAAGCTTATGTTCCATTTTCTCAATTTCACGTTAAAGCCTCGGCACTAGTATGTCAGCGTGGAGGAGAGGCAACTGAATAGTCAAGTGAACAGGAAAAGGCGATGAGCCATTAATCAATACATCAGCACTTGTCACCCAAATGTTTTGTGACCCCTTTCCTGATTAGGCGCTACTTATAAGGCTTAGTAACAATGTCGTTCTTTCAGTTGTTAACATAGTAGGTACGTCTACACTGTTCGATAATTTTTAATAATGTCATGCCACAAGGCACTACCAGTCAGGTGCTAAACGTGGGTTTGATTTCCAACTGATCGAAGAATAATGCAGATTCACATACTGAGATTTTAGTGAAAGCATTAGCTTGTTTGCTGATCTTGGTGCGCCCAGGCAATGCACTATGAATGTTGAAAAGTCTTCGTACGGAAATGCAGAGGCAAGTATGCTAACTCAATCTCATGGCACTACATTTGAGTTGTACTTGAAGCATGGAACTGCTTTCCCAAATTCCGAGACAGACATGGCAAGTCTGTGGCACAGTCTTTATTAACTGCAACCTTATCAAATAGCAACCAACTTAGACATTGAAGTTTCTTGGCTATCCATGTGTCATAGTTTAGCACGCTTGCCACGGCAGGTTCTCAAGGTTGTTCATTGTGAACAGATGTATGTAGCAAAGACAAACCTGCTGATATCTTCGTGTGTGCTGTGTTTTCGCCGCTTAGTGTGCGTTGAAGTGAGAGGCAGCACAAAGGTCAATTCACTCGCTGCTGCTGCCGCGCTTCTTCACATAAGCAATTTAAGAGCGAGTCTCCGCGGTCATCGAGTGAAATGTGTTTGTGTTTGCTCGTGCGCACGTGACACCATGCTTGTTAATTTAGTTAGTAAGCCAATGTTTACAAGTTTATACGGCCGCCAGAACTACTATGCTTACTTCGTATAGCTGTCTACTAATTTGCTATCGCAATGGACACTTCGCCTTTCGGGCGAAACTGTGACTTTTCTTGTTATGTGATTCATGATGGCAGCATGTGCACTTCATGACACCATGCCTTTCATGCTCTAAATTTATTTCAGTAGAGCAAGCTCAGTTTTTTTATGCATAATAGACCAAACGCAGTGCGTTTCACTTGTATAAAGATGAGTGGCAACATCACAGTACACCAAGAGCATGGCCTTCAAGATTATGAGATGTGGTGTCGTTTCAGCAGCATAACTCCGCACATCAATGATAAACCTGACTTACATGCAGCACTTTGTCGTAATGCAATGAAGTTAGACATTGCCTAATGAAAATGTGATGTTTGATGATATGTTGCTTCCTGAGCTGTTTTTCTGCTGCAAGAAAGCCATTGTGCCAACACAGCGCAGTTCCTGCATTAATTTTTTGTTGTCTCAATGCAAAGTTCCATAGGTTTCTGTTATTCTGTGGGAGCCGTCACTTAAGGGGGGGGGGGGGGGGGTATAATGTGGACACTACCTATTTGAGCATGGACACTTGCTTGATTTTTACAGTTATTCACAGCTCCTGTCGACTGAGATGGCTCCACTGCGCATATGTCTGTTTTGCTGCAGGAGCTTCTTGCACTGCTGGGCCAGCCGTACGTGGTGAGCCCTGGGGAGGCAGAAGCCCAATGTGCGTGGCTGGAGCAGCATGGGCTCAGCCAAGGGGTTGTGACGGACGACAGTGACGCCTGGCTCTTTGGGGCCCAATGTGTTTACCGGCACCTGTTCCGCCCTGATCGGCGGCCCATGCGCTTTCTAATGAGAGATCTTGCGTCACAGTTTGGTGTGTGCAGTGCTCATTGCTCCTGCTTTTATGGCAAAGAGTTGTATTCTTGACTGACCATTTTTGGGAATGTTCCCACTGTTGGTTTGTTTCCTGTCAGCTAGATTTGCAGAAATACATGTGACAGTAAGAAACTAACAGAAAAGTGTAGAGCGGTCCGCTGTAAGCCTGAACACATGCATACTGTTAGTACACGGTTTGTTCTTTGTAGCGTCCTAGCTGAATGTGCTGGAAGGAGCAATCTCAGCACACCATGCAAGCATGAAGAACAGGACTAACAGCATCTGCAAAGCATTGTACACTACAGGGCCAAACGTTTTATTATTTCATTAAGAAGAGAAATGTACTTGTCTGCATGAGTGTGAGCTTGGAATATAATTTTCTGGTCAACACCGGAGTTTTTGTCAGTGTCTGGAAACTGATTCCCAGTTCAGTTTAGATCAGCTCAGTGGCCTCTGAGTGAATCTCTTTGTGTGTGCAAGTCGCAAAGTGCTCAACTCTATAGCACTCAATGTGGCACATGCTTGTGCAGTGCATACGCATTGTTTCTGTTGACACACAGAGCTGGCATGCTGCAGGTTGTGGGCCGTGTGTTTGCACAATCGCACCACTGTGTATGTTTTTCTTCAGTGCTATTGTCATGTTCTGTCATTGTTTAGTGCATAAACAGGACAGGGAGAATACATAGCTGAAAGTGATTGGTCAACCATACAGCCCCTGGTCATTATTAGTGGACATTTCTATCAGTAGCCCTTCTTTAGAAACTATACTTACACTGCTGATTGTACTCCTCATAACATTTACAAAGGTTTCACTCCTCTGTACATGATATTGTGAGCTAAATATTGGAACTCCTACAGATGCATTTAGGATCAGCTGAACCTTATTTTTTTCAGAAGTAGGAACAGTAATGAATAAATAAATGCAAGTGCTTGACTAACTGCCATCTCATTTTAGAAAAATATTTTAAAGCACCATTGTCCAAACATATAAATGTGTATTACTGGCCCAGTCTCCCTTGTCAGTCACAAATATTGCTTGGAAAATGGGTGCTTTTGAAAGTTGACAGAGTTGTATCCTCCACAATAAATATTGCTCAAAATGAAGCTATGATGATCCATCCCTTAATTAATTGGCAGGAGCTAGATTCAGTTGTGGCTAGCATGCTTTTTTATGTATATATAATTTATAATAATGGTTGTTACCAAGACAGACAGGCTGGTAATATTTTTTTTGAAACATCTTCATAACTACATACCACTAAGGCACTGTCAGTTTTCTCTAAAACAAAGGTGGAAAAGAGGGAAAAAGTAATCACCGAAAAGTAACACAGTGCTACAATGGAAACCCATGCGGGTCATGGTAGCATGGTTGATTGCGAATGGCTGATGGGCATTCCATGTGCTAAACTATTCTGGACCTGCTGCAAATTAAATTCTGAGGTTTTATGTGTCAAAACCAAAATCTGATTGTGAGGTACGCCATATGTCAGACTAAATTTGGACCACCTGGGGTTATTTAATGTGCACCTAATGCATGGTACATAAGTGGAAATGACTCAACATGTTTACTCCGATGAAAGGTAAGGAACTGCAGATGCAGCAGAACAGATGTTTTGAGGGTACGTATAAAGGGCCCCTTTAAGGAGTGCATCCGCTGTCAGTGTTTTTCATTAATGCCATACCAGGTGCTTGTGTTCGCTTGCGTACTTCATTTTAATTGTGGCATTCTTCTTGCCAGGCCTCGACCGTCAGAAGCTGGTGGCCTTTGCTCTGCTGTGTGGCAGCGACTACACTACGGGTGTCAATGGTGTGGGCCCTGTAACTGCTATGGAGGTACTCAGCGAGTTTAAAGGAGACGACGCCGTTTCACTCCTAGAGGAGTTTCGGTCAGTTCTCTCTCTCTCTTTTTTTTAATTCTATCATGGTTGCATGGCAATGCTAACCATGCTGAGTCTCCATTACATTGTACTGCAGCTACGTGTTGCTACGTGAGAAAACTAACCCCAGTTATTTTGTTAATCAAGTTAAGCGTTACATTCTCTCTATAAATAAATGTAATTGCCGTGGGCACTAACTGAGGCTCAGCGTGGCTGCACTAGCATAACTGTGGTTCATGTGCCTATGTAACTACCATATTACTCTACTACTGTATTTGCATGTATTGTTTTTCTCTTTCTTTTTCATATCTCAGTGTTCCAACCTTTCTGTGATGTGTCACTCTTTGACAAGGAATTCTTTATCAGCTGTCCTCACTTACATATCATGCCACACACATTAGCATTTATCAGCTAGTCAGTACCTGCCGTATCTGTTCAGGAGTAATGCTATTTGCCACGATACCTTACATGCAGCAAGCCTTTGTTGCAGACAAATGGCTTTTCATTCATCTTTTTGCGGTTGCACTGCATGCCAAGGCAGCATCCAAGTATCCCATAAGGTAATGCTTACTTAGTCCAAGGACAGCCTAGCAAGATTTTCATGGAGAGGTTCATTTCTCTATGGACACATATATATTAAGTGGACATCATAGTCATGCCAGCTGAGTACTATACCATTCACTAACTGAGCTTCACGGTGCAAATTGTTTGCTTAGCTCAGGCATACGCAAAACTTTCACTCTGTAGGATTTTGTACATTCTTTGCGTCCAATATGCGCCTTAGCTATCCAAGGCTGCTTAAAATTAAAACTGCTTGCATTTATTGAAAAAAAAAAGGAAATCTGTTTACAATGTAACCACATGGTGCAGCAATGCTAAATGCTTCCTGACTCAGTGCAACAAAAATTAGAACTGCAAGCCTTTTTGATAAAAGGTGCTTCTGACTACATACAGTGTAGACCGCTTATAACGTAAGTCGCCGGAGTCGCGAATATCCGCACTATAAGCGGTACCGCACTATACGCGGTACCGCACTATACGCGGTACCGCACTATAACCAAAGCAACAATTTTCAAGGCCCGCACATATGCAAAACATGTGCACCGAGCCGCCACGCGTATGCGACAGTCGAGGAATGTGGCTAGAACATTTGCATTCAATTTGCAGTCGAATCTCGTTAATTCGAAATAATTCACGCGGCAGCGCCTCCGACTGGCAATTGCTCCGGCACCGCCAAAAATCGCATTGTGACGCGTGCGATCGCACCAATTTTTTTCGCTTCAGTCGCAGCATGTGAAACGGCCTATAGAGTAAAAGCTTAGGAGAGGCCCCTCAATGTCGCGCACGCACAAACAAAATTTCTAAAAATTAAGAAAAACGTGGCGGAAATTTCACCCTCTCTCAAATGGCAAGGTCGCCGATTCTGCGTTGCGCCGGAACATTCGTGTACGTGCCGACGTCTCAGCCACGCTACCGTAGCTACGCGTAGAAAATGGCAGTGAACCCTTCTTTCTCCTTTATGCTTCGTCTACTTTCTAGTCACAGTGTTGACCTTGCACGCTGCGGCTACGGCGCAGAGGGAAGCAGCGGCGCTGTCCCTAGGCCTGGCCAACGAAACTGCCCACACCGGCAAACGCCCGCTTCCCGATAACGGCAGAAAACGAAACTTCGGAGAGCTGGCGCCGGGCCGGCTGGAGCGGTGGCGAGCGCGCACGGTGACAGTCGAAAGTGAAGAAGTTACGAGGGAGGGCGAGGGGAGCCACCGAAGCGGCGGAGTTGCCGAGGCGAAATCCACTTCCCTGCCGCCCTCCCTCACATTCCACGATCTCTGTGTGCGCCCTTCGCCGTGCCGTGCCGGCGCCGCCCTGCTCCCCGAAGTTTCGTTTACTGCCGTTATCGTGAAGCGAGCGTTGGCCAGCGTTGGCAGTTTCGTGGCCCTCGCTCGCCATGCGCGCCGTGGTATTTCAGCGACTCGCACTCAATATTCTGGTTTCAGCCTCACTGGCTGTTCGTTCGCGCCATGTGCCCTTCTCCTCCACTTCGTCACTCTTTCTTCCTCGAGCACTTCTTGGGGCGCCCGTTCGAGGGGAGCATTCGCCGTCTCCGCTGACTTCCGTACTCCCAGGCGGCCGCACTGTAACCGGTATTTCGTTTCCCGCAACTGCACTATAAGCAATACGTGTATACATGGAGTGCTATGGGAAAATTAACGGGAGGCTGAAAAGACCGCACTATATCCGGTCCTGCACTATAAGCGGTTACGTTATAAGTGGTCTATACTGTACATGTTTGTGCTTTCTTTTCCTTAACCTCTTGGTGGTGATTATTCTTCTTCCTTTTTTTGCCTGAAGAAGAGGAAAACATTTGAACTGTCCTTAAAGGTACTTGTATGTGAAGTTACAATATGAAAAATTTATTTAATTTCATCTTCTATGTCAAGACTAAATTTCTGTGCTCGTTACAAAAACCTAAACCGGGCATCTATTGCAAGAGAATGCCTTTACAGTATCTATTCACATTTTCTTACAGCACATACCATGACTCAGAAGGCAAATGTTATGTCTTATAGCAGCCTGTAATACATTTCACACATAGTTGTAGAGATGTCTGCAATTTGCACACCTGAATGGATGCAACTGCATGAGCTTCCTCGTTGTTCGGCCTCGTTCAAAACAATGTGAGCGAAGTATTGTCTTCTAAATGAGAGATGGCACTATGCCGGCTAGTTAGACAACTACACATGACGTCTGAAGTGAGCTTCCTCTTGCTTAAGCATCCTGTTCCAATTTGGGAGCTCAGAACTGATAACTAAGAACCACTACAGTATACGTATAACGTAACCGCTTATAATGCAGGACCGGATATAGTATGGTCTTTTCAGACTCCCGTTAATTTTCCCATAGCACTCCATGTATGCACGTATTGCTTATAGTGCAGTTGCGGGAGACGAAATACCGGTTACAATACGGCTGCCGGCACGAGAAAGACGCGTCTCGCGCCTGTGCACGGTGGACACAGTGGACTGTGCCCCCGTCGCAGATGGCTTTCAAGATACAGCGGCCCCTGTGGGCAGGCGTGCGCGCTCAGAGTAAACGCACCCTCCCCCCTCGAGCCTTGCGCGCGACGGAAGACAGTGTGCTTCCTTCAGGCTTTCCTCCCTTGCGTGCGCGAGATTGATACGCGATCACCAGCTCACCTTCACATGCTTTCACTCGCATATACAGCATACAGCGTGCGGCGACGATTTTATTGCCCTTGGACTTTATACGGAACCTCATGGCAACAACTACGGCAGCTAAAAATGCGCCTGGAGTTTCCATATAATTGTTATCGCAATAAAATTGTTGTTTTGGTTATAGTGCGGTACTGCTTATAGTGCGGATATTCGCGACTCCGTATGTTACAAAATGCCGACAACTGGATAGAAAAGGTTAAAGCACCTCATACACGCTTTGACTGTGTTGCACATGCCTCACAGCGCTTGGTTGGATAAGGCCAAGGAAGAAAAAGTCCAGCCAGGCAGCAAGACACGATCGCACTTGGTGCGCCTCTCTCTGGAGCCAGGCTTCCCCAGCAGCCGGGTGGCCCAAGCATACCTTGAGCCCACCGTGGATGACTCACGCGAGACCTTTTCCTGGGGCACCCCGGACCTGGATGCTTTGCGAACATATCCTTTCAAGCTTGTGCGACCATCATTTTTGAGTATATATATCCTCTATGCACTATCTCAGTGAGCACAATTGTGCAGACCAAGATAGTGCATCAAAGGCAAAAGCACTGATGAAAATATAAATATTTAGAATATGTCCTATACATCTAAAAAACACTTCTTATTGGACCAGTGCTGCCAGTTAAAATATTATGTGTAAAGTGTTTTAGTAAAAACCAGTAGCGCACCCAGGGGGTTGACAGTTTGCCAATACCATCTAAACAGCACTAATTTCGATTTCCTCGCGGGAAATTGTCAAAAAATTGCGCTTTTTGCGAGTGTGCAGACGATTGCGCGTCTTACATCTTAGTTGCAGTACTCAAATGCGTAAGGAAAGAAAAGGGGTTAAACAAAAGGGGGGGTTAAGTCGGCCTCAGGGGGGGGTTACAACCCCCGAATCCCCCCCCGTCGGTGCGCCACTGGTAAAAACATCTGCTCGGTGTTTGCTCACGGTGTCAGTATGTCGTCACATAGCTAGTTTACTTTTTTATTGTTTTTCACTATGTTTTACATCAGAGGTATTTTGTAAGTGGCTGGATAGGTGCTTTCCAACTATGCTTGATGTGAAATGGTTGTTGTTCTCACATCTGGCATCCCTGTAGAGAATTCATGCATGGAGTCAACATTCTGCAAACTTGACAAAACTCACTGAAGAATTGAAAACTAATAATCTGTTCTGTTGCAGTACACCTTTCATGATTCTAAGGATGCAAGAAATGTGGTGAAATTTAATTTTCTGTGTACAGAATTTGTTGCCGCCTGAAGGGGATATGATAGCCCCGAACACCTTGATCAGATTGGCTCCATCATTTGATGTGAGGAAAAGGGAGAGATGCACTGTGCATAACAGATTTTGAAGTAAAATACAGGAAAGTAAGAAATACTAATGGAGAACTCCTTTCTTTCTCTCTCTTTGTCCCCATGTGCATCAGTACTGTTTTCTATACATATTCAGCATTGTGTTGTTGCCTTTCAGCCGAACACCAATGGCCTTGTGATGTGCTAGTAACTAGTGCCATTACAAAGATGTTAAAATATTTCTTTTCGTATGTCATTGCTTCCTTTATGCTAAAAAATTGGCAAGAATACGGTATTTAGCATTGTGAATGTTGCAAGAAGGAAAGGCCATTGCAAAGCACATGAACATAGGTTTAAAATTACAAAACTGTTTTCGGTCCTGCTAGACAAGGATCAATGTGTAGCTGGCTAGCCAATGCATACTTAAAAGTAACACTCTGAGAGCTTCTCACTGCAAAGCACAAATTGACTGAAGCAGAGGATTTGGCTGACCATTGGATAGATACTATATAGCAAGCCTATGTTTTCAAAGTATGCATGTAGGTTGGCATCCCAAGCAAGTAGCTTTACAAAGCTTTTCATGTCTACATTAATAAACAGATGCAAAATGTTTTCATAGTACACTTTGAAGGCTACCAAAAGCACCTCAGGAAGTTTTTTGTGTCTGTCTATCATCCTAAATAGTATGCTTACAATGCAAGGCCAGACAGAGTTAAGGGACAAGAAACAGCACTGGCTTCCAATTTATTTTGATAAAGTTAGTTGGGAATCAGTGCTGTATGTGTCATCCTAAATATGCTTATATAGTATACTTGTTTACAGCATATATGTTTACAAAAATATGCTTACAGCATATTTAGGATGATCCACAAACTAGCCCAGACCTTTACCTTGCTGTCTACTATCATGTTTTATGTTTGCACATCACTAACGTGGCTTGTGTTGCCTTGTTTCTGTCTTGCTATTCTTATTCTTTCTTGTCATTTTATGAGATTGGTTTGTGTGATCTTACCATTCATCCTCACTTTCATTCACATCCTTATGGCACTGTGATGAGCCGTACATGAACTTTTGGGCAACAACTAGTCCAGGTTTAACCATCGGCTATCTCCTTTCTCGTTGCTACAAGTGCCAGTGTGTGAACTCTTGAAGTCAGTGACAAATTTTCCTTTGGAGAGGAGGAGGAATAATTGAAAGCTGCACCTAAATAATTGAGCATGGCAGGACTCACTAAAATTTATCTACCTGATTTTCATAACATCCACTTCACCTAGCTTGTTCTGAGAAATGGCATTGTGCTTTAGCTTGGGTAGATGATTCCACTGATCTGATTATGAGGGTATTATTCTAAGCTTGACTACATATCTTTTGTGACCACATTTGCCACATCCAAGCCAACAGCCAAAAAGAAAAATAAGCCATAATATTTTTTTATAAGCCCTTGTAATTGCATTGGTCAAGCTGTCTCCATAGTTTGTTTACTTCTTCACTGGTTGCACAATGCAGTCACTATTTAGCTACAGCGCCAAAAGCTATACATCCTAATGCACAGCATGGTTTGTGGATGGGGGCCTGTATTTTCTATCGATCACTTTTGAGGACACTTTCACTTTTCTATTATTCAACGTTCATTGCAACAGCTAGTGGCATAGCCCAAATTTTTTTTTTCGGGATAGTAAAGCTGGAAAGGCTGCATACTAACAGAGAATTATCGAAGGAGGGGGGGGCACGTGCCCGGTGTGCTACTCCGTGGCCACGGCACATTGAAGTGACAGGCACCCTATGTCCACTGGCACATCTAGCAAATACACACCTAAAACGATATCCCCTAAAGTGATTGGCCAAGAATGTGGCCCCTAAAATTGCGTCACAAAGCTTGGGTATTGATGTAAGTGGTGTAACCAGGACCTTTTTTTTTATTTTTTTTGATGCAGAGGTTTCTAGCACAACCCATAAACCACAGACATATTCATGTCAGGGCAGCTGAGAATACCTATCAGTATGGGTTCGGACCATAAAGCTTTATTGTCTCCTAGTCACAGATTGGTGCGAAATATCTTTAACTGCACATGATGCACGTATGCAAACCAAAAACTTGGCTGGAGCCGGGAAAAGCTGGACGACCTTTTACTGCCAGTGCTGAAGCGGATGGGTGCAAAGCAAAAGCAGGCAAGTTTATTTCTTTACCTATGCGTATGTGAATGCCAAATTCCCTCGTGCAAGCTGCTTGCTTTTCCAAATGTTCAGTTGCCCTCTCATGATTCGCAGGGCGCCGCACTTTTGTCAGCCTGCCATTGCAGCGGGGTAGGACCACTACATGTGCAAACGTCACGTTCCTGTCAGTCATTCTCAAACCGAATGCACTGTCTCCTAAGAGTGGAATGGGTGGCGAGGTCGTTTGCTTTGCTGTTAGCTTTCGAATGAATCGCCGTTTCACTCATAGCAGTTGACGCGCTTGGTGTCTGCTTGTAATGGCCTGCTCATCGTCTTGTCATCATTCACCCAACCTTGGTGGCTGGCATCGCAGGACGTGTTTTTCTGTATAAAGGTGCGTTCCGCCGCCACTTTTGCAACCGCTTGGTGGGTATTCTCAGCAGCCAGTGAGCCAGTGCCCTTGGGATGCAGAAGAAAGTCTCTTGTGCTCTCCCGTCTTTCAGAACCAGAAGTGTTTGAAGTCCCTTAGGCAAGACATGTATTACTTTTTGCCGGTATCTGTTTTCACCGTATTATCACTCTTATGTAGTTGTCATTTGATGCAAGACATGCTTACAGTATCTGAAGTTTCTTCAACGTTGTCACCATTCTATAGTGCAATTTGAGTTTCATTCACGTTCGCTACGCGGCTTTATCACGTTTCTGGTGTCGCACAACAGTGTGCTCGTGCTATCAACACATGGTTCTTGAACGTAGCAGTACCGTATTTTCCTGAAAGACGGACCCATTGTGTATCAATTTGTAGGTGCGCTAGTAGATGATTGTGGCACATTCTAGAATTTGCCTCGTCGCCGCGAGTGCACCTGGTAGATTCGATGACGCATGAATGCATAAGTGAGCAGACTCTAGTGACTCATTCGATTCAATGACAGTGCTTGTTGCTGTCATTGTAATTTAAGTGTTGCTTGTCTTTCTGGGAACAAGTTCCACCTCCAACAAAACCTGACATTATCAATGTCATTGGTCACCGATGCCATGCACGAAATGGCCAAAGTGATATAACAGTGGTGGGTCAGTACTAGCACATTCCACTTACAACCAACAGCAAGGTCAGCGCCAAGACAGCTTTTTCATGCTGCCGCTGTATTCCGCACGCACTTTCCCAAAGAACTGAGCCCAGACAAGCACCGCTTTCACCAGATATGGATGTTATTTCATAAAAGGAACAAGCAGGTTGGCGATGAGATGTGCAAGGGCGCAAGTGAATGTCCTTATGGGATGACAGCATGACGGAAGAGAGGACGAGATGTGAACATGTAGTAGCAGACGACAAGTGACGCTGTCCGCTTGTGATACAACCTAGCGGCCAAAGAAAAACAACGAGGCTATTGAATTGTTTTCACTTTCAAGCATAACTTTTGCTGCACAGATTCTATGTTGCGAGAGCAAAAGAAAGTTTTCGTTATAAAACATTTTTTTTTTGTCTAAGGTGTAGCTGTGCAAGCCTTGCGATACTTTCTTTTGACGGTCTTTAAAATCAAATGTAATAAGTTATATGCTGCTGAACATTGTAGAAATTTCTTAATATGAAAATTCATACAAAATTTAGGATATATGCAAATTAACAGGCTCTTTACGCTGGTCTGCTGTGTCAGAAAACAAGAGAAGCAAGCATCACTGACATTCAATAATCTTTGTTGCGCAATTTGACCTGTAAGAACAAAACCTACCATAACATTTTAGTTTAACCAACTTCAGAATAGATGGCACCAACTTATAGATGTTCCACGTTCGCAAATTCTCTCGGGCTTGGTAAAGGGTGTGCATTGGCTTGGATGAGTATAGTTGGGAGTGGCACTTGAAACGATTAACTAGCTTTTCCATTGAACATTTATTCTCATAGGACACTTGTGCGTGGTATGCATGTTTGGCCACTGCGCCTTCTTCAAGAAAGTTTGAGTGTTCCTCTCTTTCATATTGCTCGAGAGAGAGTGCATAACAGTGGGTTCATTACAAAACTGAACATTTTTTATTTTAGTGCCATTAACACTGCCACATCCTTTCTTGCACCACTGTAGACTCGCATGGACCAATACCTGGAGGCTTGCCAGGCACCACCCAAACCCAAACTGTTCCCGAGCAAACGGCTTACTAAGGCCATGAGCAAACTGGCACCAGCGAAAAGGGCAAAGATCCAGGAGCCACAGCTTTCTGAAGATAGCGATTCAAGCTAACGGACACAGAAGGGATGCATTCTTGGAGCCAGACGATGGCGCAACTTCGAATCTTGCACAGGGAACTCAGCATGCCTCCTGCATTAGAACTGAAAGAACAGCTCAGTACATCTTCAGCTGGGACTGCTGTAGTCACATACCATTTGCTTTGTGTGGGACATGTATTTAAAGGCAGTGCAGTGGAAATAATTACCTTTTGGGCAGCACATTGTTCACAGGAGTATGCATGAGTAAATTTTTTATCACTAATTAACTTTGATTTGTCAATTAGTGCTTCATTACTTTAAGGCACACATTGCAATTGCAGAATACAAGCCAATTCGTCCTCAAGGCATGTGTACGATTACTGGGAATCCCGAGAGCAGCACCGGTTTTGCTATGTTTTTCTTGAAACTTGCCAACAGTTGACAATGGCATTTCAGTTAATATTTTCCCTGAATGGCATCGCTCACACATTGTGGGAGAAAGTAGAGCACCGATGCATTTTGTGATAGAGTTAGAGGACGAGTTGACATGCCCTGAGCAGATAGGCTTCAATTCTGCGAAATTGAAAGTTGAGAGAGTTGGCAGCTGTTCATTATTATACTGCAGTGCGCAGTCAACAAACAAGTGCTGACACGCAACTTGATTTGTCTTTTGAAAACGTGGTAAATATACATGCCAGCTAACTAGTACTATGTTTCATTGTATAATTGCAGCATGTGCCCTAACGTATCGTATTTGATTACTTAATAGGTGAATATCTCACATTTACTAACAATAATCCATTGCAAAAAAAGAATACATTATCTTTATTGTGCTGTCTCTTTTCATTTGAAGCAAGTGATAGATTTGCAGCCACTATGTTTCCAAAATAAAGTGCTGAAAATGCACATCTACATCAAGTGTTTAGTAGTTAACAAGCAGAAACAGGGCATGCTGAACTGTGATAGGACACTGTCCCATCCATGGAACTCTGAAACAGCAATAGTGTGTAACGTGTATCATTGCTGGTCTGTCCAGTGGCGTCATCAGCTTGTATGCAAACACATTTTCAAAGACGCCACTTTAATTGGATGTAACAGGTGCACCGCATGCGTGTAGGTGCATGCATGTGCTTTAAGTGACACAGCATTATAGAAGGAACATGCATGAAAAAAACTCACCCTAAGGCTGCCTTGCACATTGATTTAATATCTCAATTTGTCATACATATCATTTGTACAGAATTGTGCCTTAACTTTTGTTGGCTGATCCGAACCACAGCTTGTAAGGCTTGTAATGAAACTTTTTGCTCTGAGAATCTTGCAAGTGCTTTTGTGATAAATTGTGCCAGTTAAGTTTTTGCATGTGCTTCAAAACACAGTGAACTCTTTTGGTATAGTATATGAAGTGCCCCAGCAAGGCTTTCAATATGGAATAGTATTGAGCCTTTGATTATCAAGCCCAATGGGCACAGATCACAGCAGACATACTTGAAGAGACTGAATGCTTTTTTTTTTATCTTCATGACTATAGCACAGCGGGTTAACAATGACAATAAAATCAGTTCTACATAAACTTCTGCGCATCTTAGTGTGCTTTCATACTTTACAATGAATAACTTATTCTAACCTGACTGTGTGCAGAAGAAACTGCCCTCAGTTAACCTTATGTTCCTTTCACTTTCAAATAGGCTGTGAAGTATAATGAAACAAGCTTTGGACAGCTTCTTAATGTGTGTGCTAAATTAACATGGATATTCGTGTCAAGTAGCTTCTTGGATGTTTGCTTAAATAAAAACTACTCAGCCCTCAGAAAAACGCACATTAAGCAAGTTTGTATGGGTGTTCTATGATTAAGTTTCAAAAAGGAGTATGATGATCATTATGATGAACTGAATGCTGTATACAAGTGAGGCTTAAATCTCCACCAGGTGGCCCACATAGCATGAGTGTTCATTTCCTCCATATGTACAAATTGTACACTGCCACTTTTCACACTACCCCCATGTGCACGGCATGGATCACTTTTGTTGAAGCTTCATGCACACCACGCATCCTCTTCACAACGAAGAAAAGCTAGCACCACCACAATAAAAGGCACACATGCACGCACTTCCGCCTAGTTTTCAGGAATCTTGCTCCTGTTGAGGCTGTTGCATTTGTTGCTGAAGCGGAGGCTGCTGTTGTGGCTGGTCCTGTTGTTGCTGGTGGCGCAGGCGTTCTAGTTCGTTCATACGTGAACGGGCGTGCTCAAGTCGATGAAGAGCCATGTGAAATACTTTCTGTGCTGCATAGCTTGAGCCTTCATGCGGTTGCACTGCAAAAGAAGACGGACGCCGTTCATTGCAGGGTAACGTTCACGACAGTAACCATTCCATCATTAACCTTTCTGGTTAATTGAAACAGGTTAAAAGCCAGAAAGGCCTGTTATATTAAATGCAACATTGTTTAGGCAAGCTAGCATGAACACATTACAGCTGACTACACAAGGCTATGGTGCCATAGCCGACAATAAATACTAACGCCTCGCTGTATTCTTACCACAACACATGGAATACAAAAAGAGCGCACTCATAGTGAGAGTTGTCCTGAAAAAAAAAAAAAAAAAAAAAAAAAAAAACCGCACTGCGTCACTTACCAGTGGAAACTTGCGTAAGGTAAAGTATATGTTTTGTCAGAGCAGCTTCGACATTCTGCAACGTAGTCAGAAAGCTCGACGTATTCGATTCCACTTGCTTCATGCTCGGTTTTTCCCGACTAAGCTCCAGGCACGCCTGACCTGCAATGCGATCGAGTCGACAAGCATAACTGCCGGTTGCTATGAACTCCGTCATAAGTGACAATTACAATGTTTTCAGGAATAGTTACCTGCACTCTGCAAGGCCGTAGCAACCTCCTTCTCGATCTCTTCAAGTTCCTTGAGTTTCATCTTCAGAGTTGTCATAGAGTTCTGCAAAGCGACAAACGCCGAATGTTACTCAACTGCTAAAGCAGCTACTTGTAAGCGTAAGGTTTCTCCCAACTGCACTGAAGAGTTGTGGCCGCTTAAAGCACAAGCATGAATCCAGCACTTACCATCGTCGATTTTTAGTGATAAGTTACAGACGCCGGCGTATTCAGGTTCACCATGGAGCAAGGACGCATTCACGCCGCTTTGATCTTGAACACGGACCTGTATCGGCTTCGTACATCTCGTTCAAGGTGCAAACAACCATCAAACAACGAAAACAATAATCTCGCTTGACAATAACCCAATCAATCGTCAAACTCGTCTGCATCAATTTTGTCATTCGTGCACTAGAAGTATTTTTGTAGGAGTTTAATTTTATTTCTGATTTGGAACAGTTTCTTTTTCTTTAGCCAAAGGGTAAGCATACGGCTACACGGCGCAAGAAGCGTTACGCAGATTAACCATGTGCTCCCGTCTTCGGTCGGCCATCTTTAAATCTTCTATTTTGATTTGTGCAGTGGAATTTCGCGTGTGCCCGGTCGCCTGCAATAAATAAATGCAGCGCTGAAAACACGGAGCTATGTGCGCATATGTCAGCCACAAGCACCTTTATCACCAGTGACGAACCGAGCACAGGCGACCAGTCGGTTTTCAGGCGGAGAAAATTGTCGGGGAACCAGTCCGTCTCGGAGCGTCCGTGCAAAAGGGCATCTTCGATGACGGACACGACAAAAAGAGTCATGTACTCGGCATTAGCAGGCTCCAATGGCGTCAAGAAGACTGCTTCGCCAATGTCCAACAACAAGCCCAATTCAGCCAAAAAGCTGGTCATCAAAAACTTCGGTAAGTCCGAAAGTTGTCGTCTGTTCGACAGGCGCCTCTCGGTTCCTGCGCGTCTGATTTCGCATCGGTGACTCGCACTTCTCGGAAACTTCTGCGTGGTGAAGATATACATTGTTACGCTTACAATGCATTGTTTTAGTCGCCTTAACTGTGCGTGGCCGTTGCATGATATTGTCACCTTAGTGGGCGACGACCACAGTCGCTCGTCAGAGCGGTTGCAGCGGGCTTACGGGCTGTCGCCATACAGTGAGGTCCCTTCGTGAGCGTAGGCGAGACTTCCTTTGGGACGCAGCCATTCGTTTTAAAAGTTTACTGCAATAAAGTGCGCACTAAATAATGTCAGCTGGGGATCGTGATACGACGCGTATGTTGCGTCTTTTAGTTGCGATTCCCCTTGGTGTACACAAAGGCACGGGGAGGACAAACGTGTTGTCAGGCGTTGAAGTTTATTAGCAGCAGGCTAGCAGGAACGTGCATCTAACGTGAGCTGCAGTTTGAGGTCTACTTTGCTAATATTTGTAGAGGGAAAAATAGTATGGCAGGAAGTGAAACTTTGTCGTAGCCTTTGCAATAGGGTCCCGTCAATGAGCTACGTTTGCATGTTCTTACGATGCAAATTAGCTTTGATGGCGCGGTGACCTGTCGTTTTGCCGGCCTTGTGGTGTTCGAGGAAAGCGAAAAACAACGTGTATGTTGCGTTACAAATACCGCTATGCAAACACCCTTTGCATAGTAAAACGATATGTTTCGTTTATCAAACCACGTTGGGCGCGCTCGCCAGCGCCGTCATTATATGACACTTGCAGGTTTGCCTTTGATGGATTTATGTTGAGTACTTGATTTCCTTGTATATGTAACATAAATAATATTCTGAAGGTTTCATTTTGTCTGCCCACAAGTTGTCTGCTCTGATAAATTCGTTTATATTTTTCTTATCGAACAGATTTACGATTAGTTCAAGAAAAATAACCGAGTTTGGACCGCACGCATTATTTGATAATTCAAACAATTTATGTTGAGATGATCAAAGCAGCTCACATGCTTGCCAAAAATGGTATTTCCACAAATCTTTCTAACATACTGCTGAAAGAAAGTATTACATGTTGTCACTTAGTATGGATTTGATGAAAAATGGAAGTGTCTCCATTTGATGTCAACATTTTTTATGGTTAAACTGGCAAATGCACTGTAAATATGTGCAAACCTTTCCTTCAGATTCGTGATAAAAAGAAAGAAATGCTGGATTACTTTGCATACGGTGACTCTTCAGTAACGTACGACAAATTTTGTATGAAATGTTTAATATAAGAAGGCAGCACAAAAATTTACTGTTAACTGAGTTAGAGTGACACATGTTGAGGGCTGCAGAGTCCTGGAACAGTCATTTATGAGTTGTATTACATGATCATTTATAGCTGCATTGCAGCCACATCCTGCTTTGCATTTCATATGCAATAGCTGGAGCAACAGGAAGGTGAGGCAGTGCATTTCCCATTTCTCATGTTTTAATCTAAATATAGATGCAGTGAATAGTTTGTGTGTTACAGAAGCACCAAATAATGCCCGGTCACACAGGGCGCTTTAGATTGCGATCGAGCCTGATTGAGATCGAATTTCTCTATTTCCATTGGCTTCCTTCCACAGTTTGTGCAAAAGAACCACTTGCAATGGAGAAATTAGATTCCAGTCGGGCTTAATCGTAATCAAAGGTGCCCATGGGACACCCATATTACTTTGTCAACAGAATTTCACATTTAGAAAGTGTGCGAAATTATGGCATGAAATTAGGCAGGTATGCAGCTATGTAAAATAGAGGGCAGTTCCTAAAGAGGAGCAATAATTGTATGCACACCAAGCTGTGAAAAGAATGCTTTCTTAGCTGATGATCACTAGAATTTGTAAGGAATGGCAAATAAGGTACAGGAAAATAGGTATGTGGAAGAATTCAAGTGCCATAAGGCCTTGGATATAATTTCCTTTCAAATTTTGCCTTGTAAAACTAGCTTTTCATACTGTGTTCAGGTACTTGGAACTGAAAATTGGGCACGTTGGTGTGGATTGTGAAGAAGGACAGTGTGAACAGTGAAGACAGAGAACTGCACGTTTCTATGCAACAGAGTTGGGTTGAAGTTTATTGCCCCCATGGGGGGGGGGGGTGTAATACTTTCTTTACCCTAGTTCATGTTGCCCCTACTATGAATATTTGAGTCCCACAGTATTTAGGGGCTAAAGAACTGTTCGGCCTTACATGACTCAAATAAAGTATATGTTTTTATATCACTGAGAAAATTGTGAACATTTTTATTCCAGAACTCCAAAAATGTACCACATATTCAGGCTTACAATGTGTGCCGAATATGGTAGATTCTTTAGCTAAAATGCAGTGGCAAATCACAAGATGAATTGTACCTAAGCTATATACAAGCAAATATTTAATGTAATAACCATATTTTCTATGTATTATTTTTATTATTATTTGCCAACATTTAAGACAGAAGTAGCGGTGCAGCTTTTCCATGGGTAAAAGGGCTGTTTTTATTATTATTATTGTTGTTGTTGCATAAAGATTTTATCACAGAAGTTTGCATGTTCTTCACTCAATGAAACTACCATATAGCCTGATATAGGTTGTCATAGCACTGACAAGTGCACGGTACGCAAATCTACAACTACAAAAATGTCTTGACAAGCTTAGGCAGGCCCTGTTGCTTCTCTCACAGATAATGTGACTCTTTTTGCCAACTAAGTTTAAAGTTGATGCTTAAGCATGGCTGAAGTCTAAAAGTACTTTGGTGAGAATCTTGCACCACAAGTTGGACGTGTTGCTGTTACATAGTAACAACCACATGAAGCCAGCTGACAATTAAGCCATGGAAACCACAAGGAACATGTAAATGTCAAAATAATACGAAAAGGGGAAATCAATGTGGACAAAAGGCAATAACAGAATACATAAACCTACATGGTTCATCATCTACTCTCTTCTACACAGTCCCTACAAGTTTGTAGCAAAACATGGGTGCAGGATTATGGTTCTAAAGCAGACTGGTGCAGATGCATTAATCTGCAAGCCTTGTGTGCTTGCTAACAAGTGGCTTCGGCAGATGTCGTGAGCTGTAACACAGCCACTCCAGGCAAGGCCACCTCTCTTGAAACACCACAGAGTGCGAAACACCCTAAATATTCAGTCCCCTTTTCTTCAAGGCATCACTAGCAAGCCTGTTGCCTTCGAAATTTCTTACTGAGGCAAGATTGTTAACTATAGAGATTATTATTGTTCTCATTGCTTCAGTTTTTGTGACAAGTTAACTGTCGGTTCACATTTTGCACACTTCCATTCTATTTTTGGTGTACTTTATTTTTCTGTGTGCATTGTGCTCGTTACAAGCAATAGTAGTGGTAAGTTTGTAGGCTTACTTGTAAAGCTTATACCATGAAAACTGGAAATGGATTTCATTTACAATTTGGTAAGCGGTGTTGAGATTTTGTACTTTTATTATTACCTGATGGAACGATAATGGACCATTTGTGGTGAAACTCTATTTTTGAGACTGAGAACAGAAAGACCCTGAAAAATCTTTTTTGTAGCTCTCTGACACCGCTTACAAGCATTCCATGCTTAATAAATGACAGTGCTGCATAAGCTAAGCTGGAGCCCCATTGTTACTGCTTACAGGCATTTCATGCGTGATCAATGTCAGCTAGGTTTTCCTAGTACCCTGCAGTAGTAGCTGTTCTTTCTTTATTCTTTATGCAATCAAATCCCACTGCGCCAGCATTCAGGCATTATTGCAGTTGGCATAACGCAGAATAAAACATGTTAGCAGAGTTGCAGCTCACGGTTTCCACAGGTAACTAATAGCCTAATTGCCTAATAGTTCTTGAAAAGAATGAAAATTTAAAGATATTTATTATTGGGAAGTACTCCTAAATGCTTAAAGCATGGTATCTACGGGCAGATATGTGATGAGGTATGGCTGTAACTATGATGAGGCCACCAATTGCTGTTTGTTTATTATAAATCCTATATAAAAACTTAAGTGGTTATTATGGCATTAGCCACAGTAATATGAAAGGTCCTAAGCATAGAGTTTCTAAATTTTGTATGTAAAAAGAAATTAGCATTAGTGTCCTGGTAAGTTTCTCTAGTGCACACTCACCTTGGGAGTGATGAGAAGCACATGGATTAGCCTAACTTTGCCCTTCTGGCATCGAACATTCTTGTGGATTCTAATATTTTCATTGTGGTATCATCGTACAGAAATATGTGGTTTCAGTTATCCTCCAATTTCTGCAAGTCAATGCCTTCAGTACAGTACAAACAAGAGCAATTTGCTCGCAATACTAAAGAAGTCAGTATGCATAACTAGTGGTTCCTACCCATCAGTCTCTAGATTTGGCAATATATAATGTTATAAGTGTCCCAATTTATGCATTGGGGGGAAATCTTGTAATGAAATAATAGAAAATATAACACACTTAACTGCTATAAGGAAATGTGAGACATAAAAAGAACAATAATAAAGGTTGCAACATGTATTTCAAATCATGGACATGTCCATGTACTATGCCTGATGGTTCTCACGGTTGCTGAATGAGTACACTGCAGATTTCACTCTGGTAATGTTAGTGCGAAACTGTGGTGCTGAGTGTTTGCATTGTGTCTGCACAGAGCGGCCACAGTTGCCCGAACGGTATGCCGACGAGGCGTGGGCGCAGCTGCGTGTTGCTGTGGTGGCCATCCAGCAGTCGCAGCCCATCTCGACATCCCAGGAGGAGCTGTACCAGGCAGTGGAGAATCTCTGCTCGCACAAGATGGCCCCGCAGCTATACGACAACCTGCGCTCTCTCTGCGAGCAGCATGTCCGCTCTGCCCTCAGCACCTTCTCTAGATATCCTTGACGATGGCTACTTCTATTCTGGGGCCGCATTGTCAGTTACAGTGATGTCTACTAGCTTTCACTCGGCACTGCAACCAATGTGCTTGCAGTTTTGGCTAACTGACTATGGCATTCTAGCGCCAAGATCAAGGTTGCGGTTTGATTTACAGCCATAACAACCACATTCTATTGGGGTCAGATTGCAAAGGCACTCGTGTACTTATATTATGGTGCACATTAATGTGCCTCAGATGGTAAAAAACTACGGCATCGCTAATACGCCATGTGCAGCGCCTATGGGAGTGCCGTCGCGTCTGCGAATGGTTCGTACAGGTGTGGCCACGTGAAAAGCCAGCGATGTTAAAGCTTGCAAACCAGCATGATGAGCTTGAGAAAAATAGCACATATAGGACTCTGGCAATAATTAAAGGTGGATCGTTTTCATGCTCCCGTCTTACCACTGTCTGCACAGCATGGATTTCACGTGTTCCGTCGTTAAACAAGCGGAGCGTTTCAATGATTCCACGGGAGCACGCGAGTGGGATATCAGAAGAGGCCATAGCTGAAAATTTGCTACTCTGGTTAGCCAAGAGCATATTGCTTTTATATTTTACGTTATTTTCAGTATTACTACCATTTTTACTAGTATCACCCTCGCACCCAAATGCATAATTAAACCGCATGTTGTATCGCCCGTTGTAGTGCACCGAGTCTGCATACCTCTTGGAAGTGGCAGACTTGGTACGTCTGTACACACCTGGAAATATATTTCGAATGTAAGCAGGACTTCTTGGACCATTTGATCTCTCACCATTGAGAAAATGTTGGCTGCAGATCCTTCTGTTTTTCGTAGCCTCCCAGGGGCTCCCATCCTCTCTAAAAGACCCATTAGATTACAGAAAGGTGCAAGAACCAAGCAATTCCTTAAAAGAGTACATTGACGCAATATTAACAGTTTGAAAGCAAATGCAAAGCTTGGTATTAAATGTTGCTGGTAAACCACGTGCTACGATGAAATCATTTTCGAAGCCGAGACAAAACTTTCACCCATTTAATGCAAAAGAAGAAAGAGAAAAGCACTCGTTAGTACCACTAGCAAGAATAATAATAAAAAAAAAGAAAACGAAGGTTTCAGAATTGACCACAACGCATGACACAGCTGAGGTAAAGTGAATATGCATTAGTTGCAGACATCAGGGCTTAGAAGTTCAGGCATTTTTCATTATCATGAAGTCATGTTAGGCATTCAAAACGAGGTTGAATGCCCTGTCAAAAGCTTTTAATGCTCACAGATGCTAGATTCAACAGTCAACATGTAGATAGCGAAGGCAAGCATACACCGAACATGCCACGCCGCAGGTTGCATTTCAGTGCCATCGATAGGTAGAGCAAGAGCCGATTCTGTGCAAGGCATGGGTGATTGCGTGACGCTTTTTTGAAGGCGCTGTCACCTGCTTTTTAAAAAACACTGAGCCCTTTGTTCAAAGCGTCTAAATGCAATGAGCTCTTCACAGCTTTGCTCCGTATTCTCTGGCTTAGCATATGGCATGATTTGTTTTTCAAAGGGAAGCATCCCGTCTAATCAGTAACAACAACCTAATGTGCATTGTATCTTCAGGACTGTAGAAGAGGCGACCAAGTTTTAATGTGGAAGTGTTGAAGGCGCAGTGACATAAAAAAAAAAAAAACTGTGATCGCACAAACATTGTAGTAAATAAAGCGAGATTGCTTATCTTCTGCGACGAACAGCCGCGATCCACTGCCGCCCTCGCTCTTGGTCGTGAAGCTGCACCGGAAACTTATAGAAGTGTGTTCCTGAAGAGTTCTTGTATGTGTTAGCACAGCCAACTATACAGCAGTGGTTTCAAGACATCGCTGAAGGCTGACAGAAGCTTTAAATCACAATCAAGAACGTGTGCATAAGAGCACGTGCAGAGACGATGACGGGAACGGTGCCCCTCCGAGCCCGCCTACACTTCACAGCCTTGGCGACAGGTGGCATTGTCGGCGCGCAGTGCATGACGTATTGTCCATGTAGTGCTCAAAAACTTTGTTGGGAAAGATTTGTGAGGTGGTGACATTTAATACTGGAGACATGCTTTATCTTTAATGGACGGCGTTGCAGTGCCCCTTTAGAGCAAATTTGCATCCACCACTGTCTACAAGTTTCAGTGTTGTGTATCTGCTTCCTTGACTTCTTAGCACAGATTCTCTCGATAGCAATTTGTTTTTGAAGCTTATGAACACATGCTGGCAGTCTCATTGCCAACAAATGGTGAGCTACTGTTTCTCTTGCATGATTCACTTGCAAAGCTCTGTTCTGAAAATTTGTTGTTTTTCATTGTTACATTTACAGATTATGATTCGAAGCATATTTCTGTTTCTGGATCGAACTTATGTGCTCCAAAATGCTGCAGTAGCTTCTATTTGGTGAGTAACAATTTGTCACAAATGGCAACGGAGCATGCGATGCGAAGTGCAGGTCAAACTTCTGTGTCAATCTCTAGCACATCATCTTTGTATTTTCTGTGCCATTATGCTGAAAGTGAGCTGAACACACCAAGAGTGAAAAGACTTGGGGCAACAAGAATGTTGATAAGTACAACTATGTGAAGTCAAGGAAAGCTTAGGTTTGAAATGAACTCTTTTTTATTGAACCATAGAATTAATTAGTGTGGCGTGAGATCTGTTGTTGGTGTGCGTGCAACAAAAGTATGGGCCTTCTTGCCCACACGTGCATGCATGCATACAGATGTGGCATACTTGTCTCTCACGGCTTGTCACCCGTTCGCCGTCGACACGAAGTCGTCGACGGGGTATACAAGCAGGTTGGTCACTCCGTACTCACGCGAACACAGTGAAAAGGTCAGAGTCGGGAGCAAAAAAGAAAAAAAAAAATATTTATCTACTGCCTACGATACACAAATTAATAAAATATAATAATAATAAAAAATGACACAAGAAAACTAACATACCTGAGCTTAATATAGCTCAATGACGTTGACAAAGAAATATGACGAGCAATTAACAGTGGATATAAAAATGAAACAGGGCGCAGATCAAATATACAAGAATACACTTAACAGTAGTTTACTAAAACATAGTTCAAAAGAAAACAATGTCATACGCATGGCTGGGCTACCACAGCAAGTCCATAAACCATGAAGTCGGCGCGCAGAGCTTTCCCGAAGAATGCCGGCGAGCGGATGTTGATGAGATGGATGCGATTGCTGGGCTGGGTTTCCCAGGAGTCTAGAGCTGACGACTTCACTCAAGCAGGTGGAGCTAACTTGAGGCAAACTACCATGAGCTTCATTGCAGACGTTGGTTTGTAGTCTTGTACGTCAACTAGTTAGTCGGAGTTACGCCGCGGCCAGGTGGCCCAGGCGGTACTGGACGGCACTAACCCCTCGACTGCTTCTCAGCAGATTACAGGCTCAGCTTCTAGACTGATTAGCAGGGACTAAAGCTTGTGCTTAAATAGCCTCTCCTTTCTCTAGTTCCCTAGGTCGGGGAACGGCAGGGATGGGTGATGGTTCTCCTAATTATTTCATGACTCTTCCCTAAGGTCTTGGCCCTTTTAACTAGATGCAAGGGAACGGGTGTTTCCCCCCCTCGCTGTCAGAGGTCGCGCCCCCGCACTGCACCACACACACACACTCACACCCTTGGGTCCGTGGACAAGCACAGGAGTAACAGCGGCAGCCGGCAACACGGCGCCATATTCTCGGACAATGCATACGCTGCTAGCAATTTGTGGACATGGTACAGAGACATCGCGTATTTCGGGGTTTTCGGAAAGCAGTTGACCCCTCCCATCTTAGCAACCCACTCAAGGCATGCGCGGGGCAGAGAAGATGCAGGGGTTCGTAGAAAGGACTCTCGGAGCATGTGTCAAGGTCGTGCCAACAAAAAAACTAATTCTCCCTTTTTTCGGCTGCTTGCCCGAGTGACTGGCAAAATCCGTCTTGCTCGGCCGTCCCTACGCCTACGACGTTTTGGCGCCCATTAATCGGCGCGTCGCCGACTTGAAACTATGCCGCACCATGACACTTGTCACTTGTGAAGATTCTGTTTGCCATCCATGCATTTTTCTCTTCTCTTTACTCCATTCACTCCTCCCACTAACTAACTGAGGTTGTCTTTTTCCTCTGTCTTTATTCTGTTCTCCTCTTCTGCTAATTTTAGCTATCATTTTAGTGTTGACAGAACCTGATAAACTGGAGTTAGCTGTGCATGTCTTCAAAGGACACTCTCTTCAGTTATCTAACATATTTCTTGGCCAAGAAAGTCTTCACATTCCTCTCAGCTTTAGAAGAGCAGTCTTAAAGGACCCCTCACCATGTTTGGCCATTTTAAACAGGCAAGCGCAGCGTATACGCCAGGCGCCGATGATCAGGTCTGCAAAGTATTACAGCGCTCCATGCTGTGAAAACTGATGAAATTTCAAACCAAATGCGGCGTGCCCTCGTTCTCTCGAGAAAGCTCTGCTTTAGCCTGAGAGTCAAGGTTACATGCACAAATGCCTCTACGTATAATGCACTGCTAGCAATTTCATTCACTATGACATGTGACTTGGGCAAATCATCCAATGCGGAATGCGCAGTGCTGCCAGTGAAAGTGCGCCACGCAGCAAAAAATTATGAGAAGAAAGGAAAATGGAGACATGGGGCTTGTGAATGTGATGTGGGCGGTCCCTTGGTTCCAGTCCGGGAGATAGCAGGGATGGTACACTGCTTGCAAGTGCTAATTGAGGAGTGTGCCTCTTTGAATGGTTGCGCTAGCCTCTTGGCGATAGGGTAACAGGGCATTCAATTTCTTATATCGCCTCCAATAATAAACCGAATAAACAAAATTGTTTTGGTAAAATGATCCCCACACGGTGTACTTCCAGTGTATAATCAAAATTTGCAATGGGGCTTGGCGAGGGGCCCTTTAAGTGTGTACTTAATTGCTCAGTGAAAAAAGGAATCCTTTTTTTTTTTTTTTCTCTTTTAACCTCAAAGGCTTGACATTGCTGTACGCCCTTAAGCAATATGAAAGGGGATACCCAAGTTGCTTTCAAGAGGCCTTAGTGTCGGAACACCCATGCTTCATACAAATATGTTTAATGAAAGTAATTGTTCTATGGAAGGCTACTCATTACATATTAACATGTAGGGTTCGTATCCACATGCCGCAAGTAATTGTTGCTTGAAAACAAATTTGTTGTTCCCTGTCATAATGCTCATGGCTGTGCATAAATAGTGCACATCAAAGTGCTACTGGCATAATTATAATCTAGATTACACCTAAGTCATGAATATCACTCAGTGCAGGCACAGCTCAGAGCTGCCATTTTTATGGGCAGGGCATGCTATCTTATGTGCAGCTCTCCTCAGAAGTTCACAGCACACAACCAGAGCCGTATGACACCCCTCACACACCTGGCCTTCCAACGCTTTAACAAGCTACTCGCCCCAAGATCTTTGAGTGGCGCCTTCTCGCGTGTGACGTCAATGGGGGAACTCCGCTGCTGGGCTGCGCGCGGTTTCGCTACTTGAAGGCAACTTGAAGGTGTTGGCTGTCCTACTCTGCACGAGTTTTTGAAAAGCGAGTTTTCGACCAGTATGTACGGAATGTTCCATGGCACTATTCCCTGCGAAATCGAGCCGAGTAGTCGTCACCACGCTGATTGTGGATTGCTGCTGGCCTCGTCTGCTAGTCATCAGTGTGTATACGTGCGTGTACAGCGTTGGCTTCTCGCCATTGCTGTTCCGTTTTCATGGCGCACTCATAATGATTTGTCGGCCCTTTTTTACAATGAACTGCGGTATCTGGCCTTCAGCTGCGGTGCCTGCACTGTAATAGTGTGTTCAGCACATGCTGCGTGTTCGGTCGCCCACTCCGTTTACCACAGACATTCCAATTTTGTTGCTGCCCAATGCGTTCAGCATATCATGAAAGAATTTTGGTGCCATTCTAAAGAAAACTACGTGGTCACTGCAGTATATTAAGGCATGCACTGCTTTAGTGGCATTGTAGCAAAGTGCGGTTCGTAACGTCTGATACAAGGGCGGACAAAACTTCTGGGTAAAGCAAAGTTACATAGTCTTGTGCTACAGTACTGACTTTCCCATAATTTGTAATTAACATGGATAACTTCTACCATTACACAGCTTGCCCCTGCATGGTAGTTGGCTCAGTGTAACCCTTTGCTTCTTTGCTCCTACCGTGGGTAGTGTGCACATTATCCAAACTAGACTTGTCCGGCGATAATTAGTGCTATCACGTAACAAAAACAGGCGACAACCTTTTCTTAGATCACCGTTTCCAATATATTTTGCTCTGTAAGCGGGTCATACCTATCCAAACTAAAATAAGATAATTGATAAGTTTAGGTTTGCTGGGAACTATACTGAATAAGTTGCTGGAGTGATAAACACAGAAAGATGAAGGAGTGTGGGCAGACGTATAAAGGTGAGCTGTTTAGAAGCTTCTCTGCATTTTTTTTAACATAATATTTTTATTGTTACGCTGCTAAAATAATATTTTCAATATGGTTTCTGGTAGTCGGAAACTGCATTGAACAGAAATAGTGTTATGTTAACCTAAACAAACATGTATATTTTTTTTCTGCATTATAAGGTGGTAATGAGAGTTATTTGCAAAAGAATAGTGCAAAGCATGCTTCACAATTAGGAACGATAGCGTGTGGTGCCCCACTAATGTTCAAGGTAAACCAATTCTCAGTAAAATAACGACTTTTGTTGCCCAGAATATGTTTACATTTGCAACGCCAAGTTACTGGAATTACGAATGAAATGTGAAATTCGCATTCAACTATACAATGTCGCTTTGTCAAGGCAAAATTTTGCACGTGAGCCCTGCGATCATGCTTTATTTTCAGAGCTGGGTAGACTCTCATTTACTGGCTCGGCACAATGTTTTGTGACTGAGTCACGAGATTGTGCCCCTGCCCGCGAGATATGGGGTCACATGAAAAATAAAAATATATGTAAGAAATAAATTGTGAGATTTTATGTGCCAAAACCTCCATATGATTATCAGGCACGTAGTGTAGGACTCCGGATTAAATTTGACCACCAATGTGCACCTAAATCTATGTACACATGCGAGTGTGTTTTCAATTTGCCCCCATTTAAATGTGGCCGCCACGATAGAGGTCGAATCAGTCACCTCGAGCTAAGCAGCGCCAGATCCACTGGGCGATCACATCGGGTATTTATACGGAAGATGCATTTAATATACAAAGTTTTTTGTTTTCATAATGCTGGCAATAATAAAATTAACACTAGGAAAAAAAATACAGATGGTAATTGGAGAGTGCCTGTGCTACGCGAGCAAGCAGTCAGAGCGCGAGCAAACGCATGAAAATGAAGCTATTGAATTAAAAGGCGAGTCCCCCCTCTGACGTCACGAGAGCGTCGTTCGCAGCGCTGCCATCGGTAGCACACGAGGCCAATCGTTCATGGCCAAGATTTCTCGGTCACATGCTTGTTAGCCTACCAACTTTTTAATAATGCATACCTGCCAAATCCGGGAGACTCCTGGCTTTGGACTATTTCTCCTGGTTGTACGGTTAACGGGAAAATCTATCGGAAATTGCACTTGTGTCCCATTTCTATGTGCATCCACTGCTTTGTCAGGCCACATTGGCAAAAAGAATCCAACACAATCCAATCCAGTTGGAAGTTAATCGCGCAAAACATTGTTAAGAAAGTAGTAGGGAAACCCTATACATGCGCTATTTCGTTAACCGTGGAGCCACTCCTTACACTGACGGGGTTGTTTAGTGCCCTAGTCTCATTAAGCTAGCGAGCGAATGTCGCGTTCCGCAACTAGCAACACTCAAATCTTCATCGTTCTCCTCTGCGTCAGCCGCTCTGGCCTTTGGTTGGTTCTTTATTCTGGGCTCTGGCATTGCGCAGGCCTACGGTCAGTCACGGCTTTAAAAAAGCAAGGAGTTCTAGCGCAAAACGTATCTTCAAGTATTTTTAATAGAGTGCTCAGCCTAAGTGACGCTGGGTATTTTCTTGATACCACAGTGCAATGCAGAGTGCGAACGGCAATTTAACATCGGGAAAAATACAAGGTCAATGTGTCGCTCGTCTAAGACACTGGGAATCTCGTCCTCGCAAAATGTGAAAGTTCTTACAATCAAACGTTCTCAGAAAAAATTTTTAACACCCGCCGTGGTTGCTTAGTGGCTTTGGCATTGCACTGCTAAGCACGAGTTCGCATTTAGTTGGGGCGAAATGCAAAAATGCCCGTGTGCCCCCATTGGGTGCACGTTAAAGAACCCCAGCTGGTCGAAATTAATCCGGAGTTCCCCACTACGGCGTGCTTCATAATCAGATGGTGGTTGTGGGACATAAGACCCGATCATTTAATTAAATATTAAGGAGTTTTTGAAGACAGAATTAGCAACAACGAAATGCTTGCAAAAGTGAGGCATTGATGTTCATGTGGTCACTTGTATATCTGTAACTCAACTTGTTAGGAAGTTCTCCTGTCAGTACTTGAAAATATAGACATGGGGGGGGGGGGAGTAACCGGCTGACCCCCCCCCCCTTCCTGGAAGATATCCCAGAATTAGTTTCTTAGAACTTGGCAGGTATGATAATGTTTTACTTCTGCAATGACTGAAGGTGAACTTACCTTCAGGTGCTGTTCCTGCCTTGAAACCGCTGCAATTGATGTGTTTTCTCACTCTTCTTTGACCAATGCTCTTTGCAGGGATGTGGGCTTGGAACTGTTTCGCACCCACATAGCCAGCAATCCCGGTGTACAGAGCCGCACCGTAGACGGCCTACTCGAATTGATTGAACGCGAGAGGGGTGGTGATGCCGTCGACCGGTCCCTCCTGAAATCTCTTATTAGAATGCTTTCAGACTTGCAGGTGAGTCCAGCACGCACTGAAAACAAGATTTTTGCAAGAATAATGATTGACCAGTCTTAGCTCTTTGTGGTCATGAGCATTTATCACTTTTGTTGTCATTCTGGTCAGAAACTGCTACGTGCATTTCGGACACAGTTGAAAAAGAGCAATCATGTGAACAAACGCATGCTAATTTATTTCAGAAAGCTTTATTTATTCCCGAGGCTCCTCCAACTCATTGTGGGTGATTTCCACAGAAATTATTTTCTCTAGTGTCTTCATTGTTGCTTTTTTCTTCAGTACTTTCATCAGTGTACATCTGCTGGTCATCTGAAAGTGGAAAGTCCTCCATCCCGCTGAAATGATCTTCAGATATGCTGAACTCATGCGAGTTTCTTTCATAAAATATACACGGAGAATGTAATGCTATCATATGGTGCTTCACGCCACAAAAATTGCGTACGAAGTGGGTGGCTATAAAAGTGCTGCCTTCATATGCAGATGCTGCAAAGTGCATGTAATTATCAATAGTTGAAAAAGTTCTGGAAAGATGCTGCAGCAAACATTAAAAAAAAACCAGCACATGCGTGTTGGGAAGGGCCCGACACATGAATGCAGAAGCTTAAGGCATAGTTAGGAGCTGTATGGCTGTCATATGCCACCATAATTTACCCTGCCATGCCACGCTGTAAAGTGATTTCATGGTGTTTCATAGTGCATGGTTTCTTGGCAATGCTTGTAGTCCTTACTGCCTTGCTGCTATTTTTAGGTACAACCTGGTATTGAATAAAGCATTATGGCACATTGAGGGGTTTGCCCATAGATTTTTCTGGTGTACTGACCCGAAAAGACTTTTATCCTTATTTTACTGGCTGGTTATTTCTTGCTCTTGCAAATTGGAAGTAAGGAAAGGCAACACCAGGAAACATTGTTTGGCAGACCAAGTGATTTTAGACGCAAATACATTCAGTTCAATATGGACTATGTACAGCTACTAGCAGCTTCCGCAACTGCGTTTGTGTGCTGAGAGATTATACGTATAATTGACACACTGCTGTGCCCTGACGTTTGCTGCCCTAACGAAGACAAGTCCACTTGGCGAAATGGTGGCTTCAGCGACATTCCTTGTTCGACCTGACTTAATTAATCACTTCAATCTTCCTGTGAAGCTCTATTGTTTTACATTCCTGTGCAGTACCATAAGTGTAATGTAATAACTATATTTTTTATGTGTAATCATATCAGACGGCGTCAACATTTGTTGTCCCCTTCACTCAATTTCACTCAACAGGTTGGTTAATTTGTTTTCTGCTCTTGGAATGTTGTACAATTTTAAAATAGCAGCAGTAAAGCAACAAGGGCAGCAGAAGACCTTTTGCTGTCAAAAGCCATACTAAAGAAACTACTATAGTTATAATGTCTGACATTTAGCATGGGAGTGAGGGCTTTACACGAGGGTGAATCTTACACGAGTAAAATACTGTATTTATGAGAAAAAGCAAAATTGTTGTACCTTTGCATTCACAACTGAATGAGCCGGCACCTTGCCCTGTAATCCGTCTCGAAAGAACCATGCAGGATTGCATAAGGTCAGCTGTAAGTTAGCTTGCAAGCTTCTACAGCCAGTCAGGGGCCCAACTTGAAAGGGTGTTCGCATCTGAAAGTAGCGTGTGATTGACTAGTACCTTTGTGCCCAGGCAGCCAGTATATCTGGTGACATCTTTAGGGCATTAGGGAATCTTAAAAGGATACTAAAGGTAAATATTAACTTAATGTGGAATGTTAAAATACGATCACAAAAACCTCAAAACGGTTGTTTCGTGCCAAGAAAAGACTTATTTTATGAGAAAATTGCGTCTGAAGCATTTGCGTACCTTTAGCACCATTTAAATCACCCGCCTTCCTGAGCGAGGAGTGGTGACGTCATGGTCTCATAGTGACGTTGTGCCACCGGTGAGAAAGCGCCACCCACAGATGGTGCTACGGCTTTTTTGCGGAAAACACAGATGCATGGCCAGGAACAGAACCAAGAAGAGCCGATGGTAGTGTGAAAACGGAAGGAAAAGCGTGCACAGCATTGTAAACATGATGACTGTCGACGCTCGTCGCAATGGACCTTTTAACGACACTCACGACACATTGGCTCGCGACGCTGGGCTCGATTTCAGCGATTTAATCTCGAATGAGCGTGACATGCTGCTGAGGGCTCGTGCTGCCGGCATCGTTGCGTGCTACGATGGCGGCCTCGACACCGACTCTTCCATGCGCGAAACCAGCGAGGACTCCAGTAATGCGACGTCGGGCGACGAAGCTGGCCACCGTCTGGACGTGCCATTGCGCGGATCGTTCACGCATCCCGCGACATCACATGGGCGTGGCACATCTGCTTGCAATTTCAAGTGCGTGTTTAGCGAGCAAGTAACACCAGCGCAGCACTAGGCGATATCGGAACTACTGAAACTCGAAAGTGCGTGGCGCAGACCGCGGCAGAGTCTAGCGAAAACAAAACCGTTACACCACCCATGTCGTTATCAAGGGTAACGCCAAAAGTTGGTTTTTCTAAGAATCTAATAGAAGTAGACAAGTAGCATTTTCCTCCGTCTTATAATCCAACGAAATGATCTTTTTAATCCGAGTGGTTGTGTACTAGTGACATACTTTTTTTGAGGAGTGCCTTCTTCATCGGACCTGAATGTCCCTGGGGAGTCTCTTATCGTTTCCTGCATTTATCTCAATTTCTTGATTACTAAAGCTCTGTTCGCAATTATTTGACGCCTTAGGCGTTCTAGAGCATTGCTCTATCACTTTAGCTGGACTTTTTATTTGCTTTTAGTGTCCCTCTTTCCGTACCGCGCCCATTGGGCACCGTTAGCCCTCTATCGATGGTTTGAAACGCCGCATTCGAGACCTTCCCCGCTGCTCACGGACCAACTGCGCTATCGGACGTGAAGGAGGAGAACTATATTTTAGTTTTCTAAGCAGGTCGCTTTTTTCCCGCGAGGCAGTGATTTTTAAACGCGCTCCGAAGTTTCGCGATCGTCAAAGGTGAAGAAAAAATGGCCGCCTGCTATCGATGGTTTGAAACGCCGCTTTCGAGACCTTCCGTGCCGCTCACGGACACACTGCGCCATCGGACGTGAAAGAGGAGAAAATATATTTTTGTTTTCTAAGCAATTCACTTTTTTTCCGCCAAGCGGTGATTTTTAAACACGCTCCGAAGTTTTGCGATCGTTAAAGCAGAACGCAAAAGTCCGCCTTTGGTAGATCGCAGATATCGCGATTCCGCTGCCTCGACGGCTGATCTTATCGATACATCGGATAGGAGCGAGTCAGAGGACGCTGACTTTTCGTAGGACTTTCAGTCTGAAAGCAACGACGACGCAAACCAGCCCGGCACATCGGCGGCCGCAGCCCGGCACGCCCAACTGTAGTGCTTGCAGTGTAATTTTTGTAGCGGAATACCTGTTCAATGAAAAATTTTGATTTCTTCGGAGATAGTCCCTAACAGACCGCAATACATTTTGTATATCTCATCATTTTCAAAACATTTTTTTCTTAGTAGATACAAGCGTGTCTTTACAAACTTTGTTCAGTTTTATCGCACAATCTTGATTTTAACAATTCATATCTTTTTTATGACATACATATCGTTAATAAAACTTTTATGCAGTGAAAAATGCATTGGTTTTGCTTTCTGTTTATGTATTACATTAAATATTGAGTGCAGTAGTTCCTTCAGAAAAAAAAAACATCTGCCTTAACATACAAAAAACACCTATTTTCCCCATAATAGGTAAAGAGTTTAGACATGTTCATTTGGTTTCTTGAGTAGTCTTAAGGTTATGCCTCCCCACCCCACTAAAGCATGGCAGCATGGGGCAGTATGGACACTGGCTCCATTTGTGTAATGTTTCGCATTTAGCTGACACAGAACATAGTGGCCATGTTTGCCTTTGGGCTCCCAGCCAAGTTTGTGAAAGGCATTGGGCTGGAAAACTGTGCACAGATGTACGGAGAGGTGTTTGAAGGACGCTTCCTGGAGGCGACAGAACGGCTTTACGGGGAAGAGGGCCAGCGGCTTCTTCAGGAGGCGGAGGTCCCTGCCTACCTGCAGCACGTCGAGCGCCGCCTAAATGAGGAGCAGGAGCGCCTGCTCTACTACCTGGATCACTCCACAAAGTGAGTAATCCTATTTTCATCACCAAAGATTGCCCTGCCTTTGTATTGACCCTTTTCGCAGGGCAGTTTGTTCTCGAGAAACAAGATGACGCTTTCGGCGGCGCGCCATACGTTGCCTCAACGAAAGCGCACGAATACAAAACCATTACTACTTCTGCCCTTTTCTGTGCGATCAGCTGTTGGAAATGCAACTGGATTTTTGCTCATGCACTGTGCTCCATTCATGCTGCAAAATGTGGAGCGGTGGATTGAAGATGTCTGCAGTAGTTGGCTGCAAAAATAGTGACTTGCATATTAAGGAATGGAATGAATATGTGTGACCATGTTCATGCTATAACTCATGCTACATACGGACAGCCTCTGTTGCCGGCCCTTCTCAATGTACTTTCCTCATGGATAAAGAAATTTACGTTTCACAAAAATTCATGTCAGCGTTGTATCGCTAACCTCCAAAGAAAAGACTTCAACCACTGGAACATCAGCAAGAGTTAGTACCGCTCATTAAACAATGATAAAGGGAGCAGCGCCGCTTCCTGGCATAGTAAGTTTCGCCCATGTTATCTATGCACATCTAGCCAAACTCGCACGCAAAATTACGCACACTCTATCGCCAGTGTATTAAGAATGTGTGAATGGGCGCACACTTGAAACAATGCGCCAAAGCACAGGTAACAGCGACTACACCAACAGCACACGAATCGTCGAAGTTGAATGTTTTGTAACGGTCCACAGGAGTAAGCGAGTTACTAGCGATACTACATATTTGCTGCTAGCTATTACAAAATGCAGAACATCTACGTTCCAAGTCTGTGTGCAGCAAGAACAAATCTATTGCAACTGAGCACATCTCCGCGAGCGATTAGGCAGAAAATAATCAGCTAGTGACCACACCGACGAACTTCACTGAATCAGAAATGTGGCAAGCCTGCTACTTCTATGTATTTGCCAAATGAAGAACGAAGAGCAAAACACTAATTCTGATCAATTCCTAAGCGGAAAGCTTAGAATACATTTTTAGCCTTGTTTATAGAACTAGCACCATATACGCTGTTCGCGCCGTTTGGCCAAAGCTTAATGAGCTTCAAAAGTGCTTTTACATGTCCTCTGAAGCTGTGGCCAAAGCTTTGTGTCGATCACTCAGTCGGCATCTACAATATCTCCGAAAACAGAGGTTTCCTGAGCCACACCAGGCGTCATGTGCATCCACTGTAAACATGAAGGCAACGGCGGCAGTTGAGGCAAGCAATGGATGCGTCACCACGTGATCAAACATGGCAGCGCCCACGAGATAGCCGTGAATAGGGTCAATACTGATGCCACTTGCTGTCAATATTGTAGCACAAACCATCTTTAAGAGTCACTGGCAAGTGGTACGTTAAACATGTAAACCTTGCCTGATTGTTTTAATAGGTTGTCTTTTTATAACTGGGGGCTCAACAACTCAACAGTGCCAGCACCATTATATGTTTAATTTGTGGCTTCTGGCTTTTCCCACGTTGCAAAAAAAAAAAAAAAAAAATCAAACTTCGCAATTTTAACGGCTTTTGCCAGTGCCAAAAGCACCTAATGTATTCAGATATTTGAAATGTTGCTTATTTTGGCAGTCACATCACTGCATTGTCTTGCCATACACCCCATTTGAACAACTGGATCAGGCAATGTGCCTTTGAAAAAAAATGGTGATTGATGCCTTCTGGCTCAGCTGGGCAAGAGCAATAAATTTTCGCCAGAATTGTAGAAAGCTTTTTTTCAAGAAAAATAAATGGGGAGAATGAGTTTTAAACTTCAACAAACACGTGAAAAATTTTTCACGTATATCTGTGACTGTTGAAAAAAAAAAAAAAAAACGCTGGTTGATTTGGCATGGAATGACCCCAATGTCAGTTCAGGTAATGTTTTGGACATCTCTAAGCAAAGCCAGAACAGAGACGCTGCACCTCCCTTCACAACTGTGCTGGCTCCACATAGTCTTCTTGTCATTGAGTGTGCTGATAGCAACTTTTGTATTGCCTCTTAAAAGCACATCATTTGCAACTAGCTGCATGGTCTTTGCTTTTGGCAGTAAGTCCAGATATAGTAATCTGCTGGTATATAAGACCATGTTTCGTGATATTATGATTTTTATTAAAATGGGTGAAAGTGTAGTCTACCAACATGGCCGGACTTTTCTTTCTAGCTTGGGGTAACATTTTAGAGCGCAGCTCTCAGGCGCGCTTTCCTGCAGAAAGCGTCCGCATTGTCCCTCGAGCAAAGGAGCACAGCGAAGGATGAAAGGGAACGCGGAGTGCAGTGGGAGATGAAAGACGGCTATAGCGAACAGAGCGTGAGGAGGAAAACTGAGGAGGAAAACTGAGGAGGAGGGTGCCAAACCTAGCCAGAACTCTTACGTGCGTACGCTATTTCCGGAATATAGCGTTCAACACTAACGCACGCAAGGGATTCCGTACTTAGGGCAAGATGGCGGCGCCTGTTGAAGAGAGAGCCGTCCACTTCGGATCTATCGAGTCGTCGGCCTGCACTGTTCGGCTCATTCGTTCCCCACTAATGCTCGTGTTTGCTTTAGATTTGTGTGACAATGCTTCGACAGCGGCGTACAGGTGACAAATGGCCGTTGTTTTCGATATACGTTCTCGATTAGCGGCGGAGTACGCTTAACGAGAGCATTTACTCGTGTATGCTGTATCCGCCTTGAGATGACGCCCAAGTGTATTTGCCTTAGCGTTAGTGTTTTGCTCCGTTCCGCTATTTTAAAACACTACCTTGTACCGTGCAGTGCAGCCTTTCTTTGCGTTAGCGTTGCGTCGCACGCTAACGTAAGCGTTTTTCGCTATACTAAAACTCCCTGATATCATCGGAATGCCAGCCAGCGCGTCCAGCGGCATCGAAGGCTGCGCTGATACGGCATACTATTCAGCGCAAGACCGCGTTGATACGGCGTACTATTCAGCTCACTGCCGGAACGGTCGGCACGAGCGGAACGGCCGGAACCACCTGTTGCGTTCGAAGTGCCACATCTAACATCGCCGTTGATTCTACTGGGCATAGCTGCGGCCCTTCTGATGTCATCGGATCGTCAGCCAACGCGACCAGCGGCATCCAAGACTTCGTTGATACGGCATATTATTCAGTGTGCAAATTGGCTGAGTGCGCGAGAAATGCGGCGATCTTGAAGGACTGTCTGGCATCACAGTGCGCAACGGAGCGGAAATTCAAGCTGCTAGTCCCAAAAGCTTCGGAAGTTGCAAAATGAGCATCTAGACAGTAATGCCACCAAGGCTAGGCTTTCAAAACGTCACAAGCCAGCAAAGGACCCTGCATATGCAGCCCTGGTATGCTGTAGAGCGAAGTGCTGTTGAATGACAATAATCAATTTAGGTCATTAAATAAATATTCCATGCATGCGTGCTTTTGACTTGAACATTGTGTAAGTTTATTTGTATATGGAAAGGCTACTTTATCATACAATTTTTTGTATTCATTTAGCTTGCAGGCCACTGGAACAGGCACATGAAGTGGTAAATGTAGTTTCTCATGCTGGTTTAGGGGCAGTACATGGCTTTATAACAAGCTTTTCCCAGTTTTATGGGAGGGTAGAGTCGTATGTTTAGTATAGTCATTCTCGTGAAGAATAGAGCTACAAAATGATATGAATAATATTGCTGTAGCTGGATTCCAGAAAAAGTTGCAGCTGCCTAAACTTCAAATGCGTTTTTCTCAGTTCGATGTTTTTACACACCGCACTCAGTCTTTCGGGGCTTTTTTTTATGATGTTGTTGAGTGACAATAACAAGTTTGGTATCAGTGTATTCATATTGAAATGATCTAGGGGGTGATGCTATTTCAGTTACTCTAGCATCATTTTATAAAGTGCAATCAAAAGTAATAATGAGTGAAAATAAGAAAAATATAATAACAGTCACTGTTGGTCTGCTTTCTTACCTTTAGAATGCTTTCAAATAGTTAAACATAGCATCACCCCCTAGAGCAAGTCTTTGGCATTCAGGTCATGCGCTTATTTTTTGTCTAACAAAAAGCAATTGCCAAAAAGTCCTGTAAGAAGTACTCATGAAATGTATTTTCAGACTTTAATACTTTCTGAACCAGAGTAGCTATCAAAAAACTAATTATAGATTTGAAATCAGCGTGAAAAATTGATCTAAACAGTGAAGTTTCGTTCAGATAGAACCAAAAATAAAGAAAAAGTTTTTAGAACCCACGTCTCCCCTTAACATCAGTACTAACCAATAAGTGGGCCCAGTAGCTTATGTTAGCAGGTCTACCAGGAATCTATCGCTTGACTTTGATATTCATTCTCAAGTTGTTTATTACCCAATTTTTGCTTGTTGCTGCCCTTGGTGTCACACTGTTAAAGCAAGAGCACGTGGCTAAATGTCTAACGTGAATGCAGGAAAGCGCTCATCGGCTGTGTGGAGAGGCAGCTGTTGGGACAACACTTGGGTCCCATTCTTCAGAAGGGTCTCGACCAGCTGTTGGACGACAACCGAGATTTAGGGCTCATGTACAGCCTGTTTGCACGTGTCAAGGATGGACTTCCAATGCTCTGCACGCACTTCAATCACTACGTCAAGGTGCCTGCTTGTGCCACTGGCAGCTATGTTCTCAATTTATCCTTTAAGCATGTTATTTTGAACATGTGTGAACTGGCTAAACATGGATTGTGACAACAGAAAGCAGCGAGGCGCACTTCTGTCGATGTCATGAGCAGTGTCTAAAACATACTGCCATCATTGTGTCATGGTAAACTGACACCAAGTGTTTTGGAGCCGGCTCTTGATCAACCATGCCTTTGAGACTCTAAATTCACTGCAGCAGAATGAACTATACTTTTGGCATGCATTTAAACTTGTGGGCGCCCCAGCTTCTGTGATTGCAGTGTGCTGCTGTCTTGAAAGTCATCAAAGACTGATGCGCACACAGATCCTTGGGGCATTGTTATAAAGTTGTTCAGCACGCATTAAAAGGAATGCCCGAAGCCGAAGCATTGAAAACAGTAGCAAGGTTTAGCGTTGTGCTCAAACTCCTTAAACTTCTCTGACAATGCACAGGGACAACATGGCGTGACACAACACTCGAGATAATTGCTGCTGTGCAGCAGGAACAGCACCCTGGCTGATACCAGGCGCATTATAACGCTAGTGCAATGAGGAAGGCTGGCAAAGACGTTACCAGCGACGTAATCGTGATGTTGCCAAGTTGAGGCCGAAGGAAAACCTTCAGCATTTGTGAATGCCTAAAAAGGAAAGAAATTAGATAGATTTAGTTTGACATTTACTGTCCATTATGCTCAGATCAGTGTATGCACCATGGTGTGGTATGCACACAGCTGCTCGGCAGGAATGCTAATACAGTAAAACCTCGTTAACTTGCATCAACGCGCATTTATTTACTGAATGAATATACAAATTCTGTTTTTATTGTGCACAAAAGCAATGTGGAAGCTGCAATTGTCATATCTTGACTGATTAGCACTCGCAGCAGCAAGGGCCTCGCAACATTTTTCGTAGTGGAATCGTGGCATAAGACCCGTATTTCCATCACAGACAGGCTTTTCACTACAACGCGTACATCCCAATGATTTTTTCATCAGTGAACTGGTCGGCAACAGATCGCCTGTTTATCATGATGCAGCTGGCGGGTTCAATGCCAGCGTGCGGGCAGCGGTAGGATCGCTCTTCATCCTTAATAGCTGCTGCTGTGTTTGCGACATTGCACACACACTGCACCTAACGAAACTGCTATACTCGTTGCAACTACTGCAGACGAAACTGTGGTCGCTATCATTTCAGTCATAGATGGCGATTAGGCAGTTCTGAAGGCACATAGCCAATGCTGGGTCACACACAGCAGTAAACACAAGAATAAGTCTATAAAGGCACAAATAGGCACACAGCATTCTGGCATTCCTGTACAGTTCCTGCTAATGCCATGATAGAATGTGTAAGCGCGACTGAACGAAGACGTAGAAACAGACACACAGAGACAGCGCTGTGTGTCTGTTTCTTTCTACGTCCTCGTTCAGTCGCGTTTACACATTCTATTATGGATTAACCAAACTAGCCCACCAACATGTTTTAACCAATCCTGCTGATAACTATGGCGATGCAAACTCTCCGCTTCGTTTCATTTGGACGCTAGCGCTGTTTCTGCTCTGTAGCATCGCACATTTACGGCGTTCTTCAATGTTGCTAGATGGGTATTCACATGAGGGACGTGTTTCCGGGGGTATGGGTGGAGTCAAGTGATGTTGACCACCGCGAAAAATTCCCCATAAACATCCCCTCTTCACAAGGTCAAAGACACCGGGGAATTTGATAAGTGGTAGCAGGACTACTATGGCGGCTTTCACTCTCGACCCCACTCTTCACTTCTTCAAATTCACCTTGTTGTACGCTTCAGATATAGTGTCCCAAAGGCATGGCATGGAAATTGTTCAACCAGCAAAAAACAAGTACCATATTTACTCGAATGTAACGCGAGGGTTGACTTTTCAGTCCGCAAAATAAAAAAATAAAACGGCGAATGTAACGCGAGATAAACGGAAAGAGAAATGGTACCTTTATTCAATGAATCAATTCGAAAAGGAATTCCCTTCACTTATCATCGACGTCTCACAAAGAGATGCAGCTTTCATTTAGTAGTATTCTCGGGTGTTCGAGTGTTTCTGACTTTGTCAAGTTCGTTTATCAGTGCCAAGAGCGCACGAAAGCGAAACTATTTTCGAAAGTGATTGCCAAGAATCAAGTCATCCGTGCCGTCCAGCTCGTTTGAGATTACGTGCTTCTTAAAAGGCCGCACAACCATTTCATTCGGGGACAGTACCAAGCCACTACGAGGCATTTCCGACTGACCCTGCAATTACAAAAGGCTTCCCATTGGTGCCACCATCCGAGTACCATCGACTCATTGACGTCGAGTCACAGCTGAGTCTCCCAGCTCCTCGCCCATTAAAATTATTTGTCTCTCGAAGCAGCCGTTATACCGAATGTTCTGTGTCGCCATAACGTTGCGAATGAACGTAGTCGAAGCGTGAAAGGCCTCAGGGTAATTCAGCATCGTAACTGTAGCACCAAGTCACAAGCACAGCAAAAAATGGCGTCAATTCCAACAAAAAGAAGTTTTGACTTTGGTCGACTTGTCTATAAATTCAATCGAGATGTAAAGGTGGAGATTGCTAACGTAATGTGAAAAACCGCGGAACTTAGAATATTCGTTTTAAAATCGTCAATTTTGCCGTTATTCGAATGTAACGCGAGCGTAGAGTCCAAGCAACGAAAATTATGAAAAAAACTCTCCTTACATTCGAGTAAATATGGTAATAAAGTGACATCGTCGCTTAATTTGGCCATCGCAGTGGCACACGTGCAACATGCCATCACATATGTGACAGGGCTGCCAACCACACCAACAAAGCGATTACGAGACAGTTGCCACCCTCTGGAGCAGCAACTTGGTCAAGGTTCCGAGACACCAGCACAAAATACCACTGTCTCCCCTCTCCCCGGGGATATGCGGCGGCGGCATGCCATTTTGCAAAACCGTGACATCGTCGTCCCATGATGCGCACTTACGCCCCGGGGCGACAGCCCGGATTTCTCCCCTCGTGTGAATACCCCTTAACAGTTGGTGGTTACGGTTAATCAGCGCTTCGTTTACCGTACTTACTCGAAAATACGTCGAGCAAGAATATAGGTAGACCCCTATATACAGTAAACCCTTGTTAACTTGAACTCCAATATCTAGAATTATCGTGTAAGTCGAATTTTTTCCCTGGCACGGTGTCAACTCCGTGGGTTTTTCACCCCTTATCTCAAAATGCCACTGCACCGAACTCCGGATATCTCGAAACGTAGACTGCCAAAATGCCGAAAAAAAAGACAGTACTGAAACATTTTTGTATTGTTTTGCGCAGCTTGGTATGGCCAAAAAGTGAAAACAGGGCCGGTATTTTGTAGCGAGGCCTTTTCCGATGCTAATGCCTTTTCGCGTGAGTGATGGTCCGCTTATGTTATCAACAGGATCAGCCGGCTGTGAGCGGTGGATAATAAGACCAGCGTAGAATAAAGCATAATGCATTGCTACAAAATACCGGTCCAGGCCTAAAATTTTGTCCCAATGCCTTTTGCTTGATTCTACTTCACCTTCATCTACAGTTCTCGGCCGACTGATCCCATTAATTATGCGGGCGGAGCGTTGCTACGACCACTGACGTGCTCAAATAGTGCGAGAAAGAGTAGCGTCTGCCAGAGGCGAGCGCGCCGCCACTTGTAAACACACCAGCTACGCACAGCAGTGCCTCGATGCCCGGTGCTCAGAGGCAACTGTTGTGCGTGGCTGCGCTGGCGGTGGTCATGTTACTAAGCAGGGCGGTCGTGAGCGCTTTCCTGCGGCGTTTGCTCGCAATGCGCGGCACGGAGCTTTCGAGAGATACAGATCTTGAGGCCATTGTTCAGCTGACTGCAAAGGGCAAAAACGATTTTGGAAGCCGGACATACGTCGCAGATGTCAAACTTTGGACAACACCTAGTGTCCAAAGGTGAGCAATGGCCTCAATATCTTTGTCTTTATCTAGAGGGCGCATTCGCTCAGGCGTGGCTTTGGCGATTTGGGCGCTGTTGGTAGTTGTTCCCACGATGCTATGTGGAGGTTATCCTCGGTCAAAAATTCTGGGGAACCGAGCACGTTCACCAGATTTTTAGCGTGACTCGGTTTCGAACACGGTGTCAACATGCATCTGCGTTTGTGCTTATATGTGCGAGGTTCGCCGTTGCCTATATATGACCGATGTGTCGGTGGCTGGTTCGCACATAATATTGCAACAATGATCTACTAAAAGTACCGCTCCTGGTACATTGAGCTTTTGTGAGGAAGTCGGCAGTTACAGGCGCCATATTTGAAAGGTGTCAGGTTGCCTTTACACAGTGGTTATGCTTATATTTTCATGAATTCAGCTATCTTGAAACTCCGCTTATTTTGAAATTTTTTCCAGTTTTTACTACTTCGAGTTAACGGGGTATTACTGTATTGTGCTCTCTGAGAAATAAAAAAAATTATTCGAGAATAGGTCGACACAGATCTTTTGAGAAACTGGAAAATTGGAACATGACACACCTTCATTTACAATAAGCTTGCCTCGGCCTCTCGCTAGTCGCTGCCACAAGCCACACCATCGTCAGAACTGTCAGGAAAGTTGTCCTCGTCGGAAGGGAGCTCACGTTGTGCCACATGAAAGTTTGGGCCCAGCCTCGACTCGCTCTAAACGTCGACCAACCGATCCCATCTTGTTGCTCCAACTGCCAGGCTTTCGTCTGAATGTCCTCGCAGGACACCTGAAGACCCTTTTCATGCTCCTATTCCACAGCATAGAATATATGTCGTATAGAATATATAAATGAAAACCTCAGTTCTTTCTCGAGAGCGTCACGCCTCCCGGTTGCTGGGCCGTGAAAAGCACGACGCCGCCCGTTGCACACGATCAGCTTTTCATTCACCTCAAACTCGCGCTGAGTGGCACAGTTGTTGAAGTTCAAAATGTACTACTTGATGCTTGAAGTCAGCGGTGTAGCTCTGGCGACGTAACATCGTCGCACAGCCACGTAACAGCAAATGCGAACCGTCACGTAGCAGTGATTGCAAAATGGCGACACAGAGGCAAACAACCAATAAACGAGTTTAACCAGAAACACACTTGTGTGTTTCCACAGGAACACACCGCTTTGGCCCTGCCTTCACGGCAGTTCATGCCCCAAAGTTGCGTCAAACACGTTGAGCGAGCGCTGCCCCAGCTGACGTGGTTTTGGACTTTGTCTCAGTGAGCGCTCGCGTACTCGGCGAGTACGGCTCCGGCGGCGGCCCTGTTCCACACTAGAACTCCATTAGCTCTGCACTTTTGTTAGCTTTGATCACGAATATAGGTCAAGATTCTTTGGAAATATAGGTCAATAGCTAATTATGGGCAACATTTCCGAAAAAAAAAGGTCGACCTATATTTGAATAACTACGGTAGGTTGTTGCTGATGACGGTTCTCAATGGCGTTCTACCTTTCGAACTTTGGACTTTTTCGGCCAAAAGGACATAAAAAAACATGACTTGTCGATGCTGCCACCTTAATAGCAATAACTTTGCAAAATGCCAGCAGGCCATAGTAGTTTCGGCTTTCAGGCAACTAGAACGCTTTGCTGTCATATGCAGAATGCACTCGTGTCGTCCTGGTAGTGAAATATATCACAAGCTCTCGAGGAAAAAATTGCAGCGGATGCAATCGTAGTTTCGAAGTTGCAGGTGATCGGTATTGGCCAGGCACTGTTTTAAAGTAGCTATGACGCCACATTTCATTCTTTAGATGACGTTTTTAATGAAAACTTGCAGCTACCGTAGTTACTCAAATCTAGCATGCACTTTTTTTCCAATAGAACAGGTCCAAAAATTGCATGCACGTTAGAATCGAGTACAACCCTAAATCTGCGTTAACCCTATCGCCATCGGCATTTCAAAATGGCTGCCTTGTACGCGCTTCGAGCCTAGCTGCGTAGCTTCCTCCATGTGCTATAGTACGTGTGCTTCGGTTAGTGCACCTTCTGTCTTCCCGTTTTCTGCGTTTGCTCTAAGAGCATGGAAGTGCCCACTATGAAGACACGCCGAGCTCATCATGATGTTGCAATTAAAAGGAAAGTGATCACGTGTGTGGAGATGGACAGAAATTGGGCCGTATCACTGGCGTTCAGAGTCAAAATTTGTGTGCGGAACTGGCGCAATCAGAAGGGGAGTCTGTTCTTCTCTGGCGGCTGCTGCATACGGCACGGCCTCGCGGCCCTTATCTTCTTGAAAGCTATCTGCGATGAGGACTGAGTCTGTGCGTCTAGGCGCACCACGCTGTATTCTCGTTGCTTCGTTCGCGTTGAAGCAAGAGGCAGCACAAAGGTCAATTCGCTCGCTCCTGCTACCGCACTTCATGCACTCCAACGTTTTGATAGCGAGTCATCCAAACACGGTCATCAAGTGAGGCATGTTCATGTTTGCTTGTACGCATTATTGTGACTTGGGGTTTGACGACGAGAGATGGACTCTTGGAGCAGACGAAGAGGAGATGAAAGCTTTATACATTTTGTACAGATATGTACAGATATAGCAGGCAATAGCTAGTAATAGCTGGTAAAAGCACCAGACCGATGGGGTGGCTGGTGGCGATTCTCTTTCACAAAAGGCCGTTTCTGCCTTAAATCTCTTTTTGGGCTCCTCGTCGGCAGGAGCGAGGCGGGTTGGATGCTGACGTTACCCGCGTCGCATTCTTCTTTTGTTGCGGGGAAGGCCTGGTGCAGCTTGAATTCACCCGCATCTAATTCTTGATTTGTCGCGGTGATCAGTCGTGGGGCTCAGAAGAATGCAGTGGGGGGAGCGCCCGTCACGTTGATGAAGGCACGTGGTGTGGCACAATAACATGTGACACCACGCTTGTTAATTTAGTTAGTTACCAAATGTGTACAAATTTATACGTCCGATAAAGCTACTATCCTTACTTTGTATAGCTATCTACTAATTTGCTATCGCAATCAATGCTTCGCCTTTCGGGGGAATTTGCGACTTTTTCTATTCATCGCAACTTAAGTGCATTGGGAGCAATCTTTGTTTTTCCAAATGAGAGAAAGTTTTACTTCTGTATGAAAGATTGAGTTGTGTGGTACTGTAAAAGACTTTTCTTATTTAATGTCACAGCAAACGGGTGCGCATTATATTCGAGGGCGTTCTTTTTCCTTTCTTTCTTTTTTTTTTTTTTTTTTTCTTGTTGGTCATGGAAAACGGGTGCGCTTTACAATCGAGGGCGTGTTAGAATCGAGTAAATACATTACGTATGCAGAGTAATGTGCCAGGCATAAAAATGAAGGTACTGAAAATCTTTTTTAGACCAAAGTGGTGTCTAGTTGTAACTGCCGACAAGTCCATATGTAGTGAGCTACTGATATGGCCACTGCTTGTAGAACTATAGAGCTCATTATAAACAAGTTCGACTGTATTTTATCTCATGAAATAATAACGGCTAAAGCAGGTTTCAACGATGAGCGTTCTCACCTCTAGTGTTTGGTGTGTTGTGTTATGAAGTTCAGCAACGTAACTGCCAAACTTGCAACACCAAGTATGAAATTTGACAAAAGCATCAAATACTGTTCTCATTAGTTATACAAGAACACTTGCAAATGAAGTTCATATTTTGACAGTAAGTGCCTACACCTTGTAGCAAAAATGGCGAAGTATTCCTGCTGGGTGAAGAAGTTATAAAGTCCCTGCATTCAGGAGCGTGGTAACACTGGATGTTTCACGACTTGTGTCTTTGGCACGTGGAGTGCAATTTATCCTTTCTGAGCTAAAGCTGGGGTTGACGCCACCACTAGACATAACTTTGCACATGCTGCTCTGTGAATACCAGGAAAGATAGCCCTCTTTTTCACGTAGGTCTTGTGCCACCGAAGTAAGCTCTAGAAATTGTGAAATGCACCGATGCATGCTGATCACCGTATGTACCATCCCTTTGCCCCTTGTATTGCAGAAGCGTGGTCGGGTAATAGTGAGCAACCCAGAGCGAGACCGGTCCATGGTCCAGGAGCTGCTAGACTTCAAGGACCAGATGGATCAGGTGGTGAACCAGTGCTTCCATCGCAATGAGAAGTTTGTCAACTCACTCAAGGAAGCCTTCGAGTACTTCATTAACCAGAGGCCAAACAAGCCAGCTGAGCTCATTGGTATGGCTGTTGTATAGAAGTTTTGTATAAAAGTTGCTTGGCATCTCGGGCTGTTAATGTTCAAGCTTTCAGCCTGAATTCATTTTGGAAGTCTGCAATATATCTTCTTTAACCCTTTGCGGTCCGGTGTCGGGCCCGCCCGACAACGCAACACGGCCATAGCGGTCCGCTGTCGGGCACCGCCCGACAAGGGGGTTCGGGAGTTAAATTTCGAGGTTTTTCTCACTGCGATTCGTGCGCATTCTTTGTATACACGATGCGCAATCTCTTCAGGGATAAATAAACTTTGTTTGTTGAAGTTTACTTCTCTTTGCACTAGGGTGCAGCACAACGTTCAGCACGGCTTCTGGATACCAGAGCGTTCTGACTTACGCACGGAACGGCACGTTCGCGCAGTTCGCTGAGAAGCATGACCACTTTTTCATCACGTGCGTTTTACGGTGGCGCAGTTAGTGAAAGCTTCTAGAGGTTTCCATTGTCAATAGCTTTATTTTGAGGCGCACACAGCTGCAGAATCATGCTGAGAAAGAACAGCGACACCTGCAGTACCGCCGCAACCTCTTCCAAGAGCTGGTGGGTGACGTGAGGCCTAGAGCCATAAATCGGGGCCCGTCTGTGCGGAAGGAGTGCGAGGAAAGGCTAGATGGGAGGAACCATTTCATCTACAAGCTCCCAGGCCGAAATAGCAAAGGCTGTGTTGTTTATAGCGATAGAAAAACAAACGGAGGCAGGAGGGAAACTGTGTTTTTCTCCAAAACCTGCAGTAACACCATAACAGCACCCAGAAAAATGCTTCGAGCGGTATCACACGCTGCTCAAATATCGGTAGAGGAGTGTCCTGCAGAAGGCAAAAGAAAAAATAAATATCCTGAGTTTTTCGTCCACAGTTTGTGGTTTTCATCGCGGCGCTATAAACTGGCAAAATAGTTTCGGACCGGGACAGCCGGAAAGTGGGTAAAAGTTTCGGACCGCAAAGTGTTAAATCGAAAATTTTTCATCCTGTGTTTTTCGACCAGGATGCCAGATATGTCTCTACCAGCTTTTTAAACAAATAAAAAGAAATATTTACTAAGGTTTACAACCATTATTTTATAAGCCTTAGTCCCTTTAGAGACAAGGCAATAGCTCCATGCAGAAATTTGAGCTTATGTTGAGGGTTATGTACAGCTCAGCATTTCCTAATTTTCTTGACCATTCTTTTCTTAAAACAGCCAAATTTGTGGACTCAAAGCTGAGGGCAGGAAACAAAGAAGCGACAGAAGAAGAATTGGAAAGGCTGCTGGACAAAATTATGGTGCTTTTCCGCTTCATCCACGGTGAGTGTGAAAGAAGAGAAATTGCGATAGCCTTGCAAAACTGTCTCATGTACTCGTCCACAGCATTTCTGCATGATAACTGTCTAGTTAGATGACAGCATGAATTGTCTTTGTCATCCTTAGATGCTTTGACCTAGGAAGCTAAACCTCCTAATGCTGCATATATACCGTATTTTCCAGTGTAAGACACACCCATCGTTGCATTAGACGTTCCCCCCGCTTTTTGCAAGATTGAAGAAAAAATTAATCTATAAGATGCAACTATATTTACTCACTTGCCACAAATAAACTTCATTACGTGTGGTTGCGTAAACTTGCCTTACCAATTAACATCTCAGACAACTTGCAAAGCGCCAAATTTGGGGGGGGGGGGCGGAATTTCAATAACCACGCATTAAGACACATTGTGCATAAACGCAGGAGAAACGTTTTATTTACTTGAAACATTCAAAGTCTTCATCTTCGACGTGCTGTCGAAAAGTTTGGCAAGTTCTGGCAGTAGCATCGCTGGGGCATCCCCTTCGGCTTCCGAATCACTGTCGTCGCTGCTTCCGTCATTCTCGGGCACTAATGAATCTAGTATGCCTGCTTTGCAAAACCCTGCAGTGACTGTAGCCACCGAAACCGCACTCCAGGCAGCGCAGACCCATGTCACAACTTTGCTCAACTTCGTTCAACTCCGCTCCACCCAAGCGACCGCACATGTGCGCTTAGCCACATGGCTTTGGGGGAAGGGTAGGTAAGGGGGAGGCCGCATATTGCGCCGCGCGCTCCCGCCCGGGCAGCTGTATCTTGAAAGCCATCTGCTGCGGGGGCAGAGTCCTTGCTGCCTGTGCTGTTTTCACAGCAGGACAAAGGTTAATTTGCTTGCTACTGCTGCTGCGCTTACTCACTGCAGCATTTTGACAGCGGGTTTCCACTGTCATCGAGTTAGATGCGTTCATGTTTGCTTGTGCACGCGTGACACCATGCTTGTTAATTTGGTTAGTATGCCTATGTTTACAAGTTAATGCGGCCGGTAAAGTTACTATCTTTACTTTGTATAGCTGTCCACTAGTTTGCTATCGCAATCGATGCTTCGCCTTTCGAGTGAAACTGCGACTTTTTTTCCAGTCTTCATGGCTTGCAGCTTGCTCGACTGCCGCCACGTCCGAATCATTTTCTGATATGCTCACAAGCAATGCAGCTGTCATATTTTGCCATTTTAACCTACTGCTTGCGGCCTCCGAAAAATCTGCGGCCTCTGAAACCCTCGCTGCCTCCGTGATCTGAAAGCTCGCACAGCGGCTTTTTTTTTTTCTTTTCGCTCTCCTATTTTTGTTTTGTTCTTTTTCTTTTTTGTTATGGCACTCTACTTTTGGCAGGTTGACGGTTCAGTATCGTATTTAGGACGCATCATTCATAATGTACCTTTATAAAGGTTGAAAAAGAAGTCTGATCAACATCAATTCAGAATTTTCCCCCCACCCAAAAGAAAGCCAATAAGACGTGCCGTTGTAAAGACGCACCTGCCGAAATTTTTGGGAAAAGACTGAGTCTTATACACCACAACATACGGTACTCTATAACATTACTGATATAACTCCTTAAAAAAATTACATTATACTGATGAAAGTGTGCTTAAAAACCCTTGAAAACATTTCAGTCATTGCAAAAAGATTCATTTGATGCTTGTTTCTGATTGTTAGTGAGAGAGGTTTGTGTGTTTTTTTCTCGCAGTCATAGTGATGCTTTATCCTAATGGTGTATTCACGGTGTCGGTACTGAACATTTTATTTGCAAGGCATTTTTGAGATACAGTGGACGTCCATTAATTCGATTCCAATTAGTTCGATCTTGACCGAAGGTCCCAACAGCTGGTGCCACACATTTTTATGGGACAAAAGTTTAATTATTTCAACCCTGAAATTAGCCTTCTCTGGATAATTCGAACTTGGTCGTTCATAATTTGTGTGCCTGACCCCAATGGCGACAACCACAGCAGTGGCCTCAATAGCGGCAAGCGTCACTCTTGGCGGTGCTTAGGTTACAGTGAATGCGTCGGAACACACATCATCTCCCATCGAAAATGCTTAGTTATGGCCTGCCGCTGAAAGATGGTAGCTCACAATGGATTGCAGTTAAACCTGCTTATAACGAACCTCCATATAACGAATTCCTGGATATAACAAAGTTTTTCTATTCCCCGCCATTACTCCATTGAAGCACATGTATTTGAGACCTCTATGTAACGAAGTGGCAGCGGGAGACCCCCTCAAAATAATGAATTTTCCCCGCCGACAACCTAGAGATTTCGCCCCAAATTTTGTCATTTTTGCGCGAGCAGCAACCGGAAGCACCTTTTCCGCCGCGACGGAATGCGAAGCGAGCGCACGTGTGTTGTGTGTGCGTGCGAGCGTGTGCGAGGCGGGCCTGCATCCCTCGACTCGGCGATCTTGCTGCTGCAGGCGTGACCTTTCCCCCTCCCTTCATTCAAACCTGATCCTGCCGCTTGATGCAGTTGGCCTAGCCCGCTAAGCTGGCACTCTCCTTTTCCAGTTGATGTTGCCGACGCGCTGGCATACGTTGTGACACATCACACTCGATGAGTGCGGACACGCGCCATCAAACGCTGGCGACGTGTGGAAGTGCCGCTGCAGAAGCGAGTGAAGTGACCTTCGTGCTGTTGTCCATCGCTTCAACGCAAACTGAGCACCGAGAACACACAGCACGCACAAAGCTACGAGCTGCCGATGCACCTACACTGCCTAAGCTCTGCCCCAACGCAGATCGCTTTCAAGATACGGCCCGCGCGACCGCGCAGTACACAGTTGATGCCAGAGTACAGTAGAACGCCGCCAGCTATCCCTCCCCCCTCGCTCCCTCGCTGGTTCATCGAGCGCAACAGAAGAAGACGCGCTTCCTCCCTCTTTTTCTTTCTTGCGCGCGCGAGATTTTTTAGACGCCGTCGTCGACTCTCCTCACACGTTTTCACTCGCACATACAGCATACGACGTGCGGCGACTGCGTTATCGCCCTTGGACTTTATACGGAACATCTATGAGCCAAAACCAATTTTAGGGCCACAACGCGTCATAGACACCACCTTTAGATAGCAAATACGCATCTCAAGGGCCATACTTTTGCTGGCGGAAACCAAAATTATGTCATAGTTGTCGCCCCCCGCACTTTGGGCGGCCAATGCCATCGTCAAGCCACCAAGCCAACCGACATGAAAAGTCAAAATGGCCGCTCGGGCCGGCGCGGGGTGGCAGTTCGCAACGTATGATGCGGGAACGGTCCCAGAGTTGCCACGCAACAGCGGGGTTACCAATGCATTGGGTTCTATGGGAGCTCTGCCGGGACCGGCCGAAAAACGACGTAACAGCCAGGAAAACGCAGCACCCGAGAACGTAACAGCGGGGTTCTACTGTAACAATATACGACGCTACGACGCCATCGTGACGCTCGCTCTTCGTTTCCGATGCCTTGCACTTGTGCGAAACAACACGCGCCCACGCATCCAATACCTGGTGTGACATTCCAAGGATGAGTGCTTCGACGAAAACGGAAAACGGGTGCGCGTTACAATCGAGGGCGCGTTAGAATCGAGTAAATACGGTAAGCGTTTCTTTTTCGAATTTTCGTGCCGAACCTGCATATAACGAAATCCTCTTTATAACAAAGTTTTTCGGGAATTTGTCAATTTCGTTATATCGAGGTTTAACTGTATTAGTTTTTACTCGTCTCTAACATCCACCTTCTTACCCAAGCAAATTCGTTCGGAGATTGCTTAGGCAGTGCAATCCTACCGTCAGAGCCAGCCTAGCCAGCATCATTGCCCTCACAAGATGGCAACCATATATGGCAGCAAAACGAGTTCTTGCATAGCATGATAACTACGACGCGCCGCTTTCACTCCAATTATAAAGCATGTTCAAACGATAAGTTATTTTACATGTTGAGCCAGCGGCAACAAGTCACATTGCATGTTCTTGTCCTTTTGGAGAATTTCATGCGTCGCAGGACAAACTAGTGAAGTGTTTAGTCTAGGCGTGGGCCACCATCCTGTTTGCTATTGTTGTGGAGCTTGTTGTGGTTCTTCATAAACAGCTATAAAGTGCTGTCTGAAAGTTATAACAATCGAGTTTAAGTAAATAGATTTCCATTCCGTGAAGGTAAAGCTTATTGGTTTCAGCTTTTTCTTATTGCCAGAATCTCAGGCATGCTATGTTTTTATTGCTAGAAAATCAGTTACATATTTAATTTCTTCTTTGTTTAGGAACTCTAATGTCATTTTTATGTTAGTTTTCTACTTAGTACCTGTGAAAAGTGGGTGAGTGCGTGTTTGCTTCTTGGATGTGTTAGAATAGTGGCAAATACAGTGTAGACCGCTTATAACGTAAGTCGCCGGAGTCACGAATATCCGCACTATAAGCGGTACCGCACTATAACCAAAGCAACAATTTTCAAGGCCCGCACATATGCAAAACATGTTCACCGAGCCGCCACGCATATGCGACAGTCGAGGAATGCGGCTAGAACGTTTGCATTCATATTACAGTTGAATCCCGTTAATTCGAACCAAATCACACGGCGGCGCCTCCGACCGGCATTGCTCCGGCACCGCTATAGAGTAAAAGCTTAGGAGAGACCCCTCAATGTCGCGCGCAAATGAAAAAAAAAAAAAAAATGCGGCAGTAAATTTCACCCTCTCTCAAATGACAAGGTCGCTGATTGTGCGTTGCACCTGGAACATGCGTGTATGTGCCGACGTCTCAGCCACGCTACCGTAACCACGTGTAGAAAATGGCAGTGAACCATTCTTTCTCCTTTATGTTTCCTCTACTTTCTAGTCACGTGTTGTCCTTGCACGCTGCGGCTACGGCGCAGAGGGAAGCAGCGGCACTGTCCCAGGCCGACCAACGAAACTGCCCACGCTGGCAAACTCCCGCTTCCCGATAATGGCTGAAAACGAAACTTCGGGGAGCTGGCGCCGGGCCGGCTGTAGCGGCGGGGGCGCACAGGTGAAAGTCGAAAGTGAGGGAGCTACGAGGGTGGGCGAGGGGAGCCACCGGCCGAGTTGCCGAGGCGAAATCCGCTTCCTTTCTGCCCTCCTCCCTCACATTCCAAGGTCTCCGCGTGCGCCCTTCCCTGTGCCATGCCGGCGCCGCCCGCTCCCTGAAGTTTCGTTTACTGCCGTTATCGTGAAGCGAGCTAGGCCGGCCTTGGCAGTTTCGTGGCCCTCGCTCGCTATGCACGCCGTGATATTTCATGACTCCCACTCAAGATTCTGGTTTCAGCCTCACTGGCTGTTCGTTCGCACTACGTGCCCTTCTCCTCCACTTCGTCTCTCTTTCTTCCTCAAGCACTCCTCGGGGTGCCCGTTTGAGGAGAGCGTTTGCCGTCTCCGCTGACTTCCGTACTCCCAGGCAGCCGCACTGTAACCGGTATTTCGTTTCCCGCAACTGAACTATAAGCGATACGTTTATACATGGAGTGCTATGGGAAAATTAACGGGAGTCTGAAAAGACCGCACTATATCCGGTCCTGCACTATAAGCGGTTACGTTATAAGTGGTCTATACTGTACTGCCAAATAAATCAGCGATCTGTCTTGATGATTTTTCTGCCTGTTTCAACTCACCATATCATCATCATCATCAGCCCTATAATACGACCAATTTCGTTAGTCTCCTCAGGGTTGAATTAACGGAAGTCAACTGTATTTAGTGATTGGTTTTCAAAGTACATTATGTGAAGAGAGCTGTTACTCTTCTTTTAAAGTCAATTCGTAAGTGTACAATTAGAGGCACACTTGAATCATTCAAATAGCCTCAGTCACAGGGGCCAGCTTTTGGTTGCTTGAAGCACTAGCTGATGCTTTGAAAGCACTGGTTGTGTCAGTCCCATGCTATGTGAAGCAGGGCACTTGCCCACTACTAAATGAAGCGGAGAAAGCCTCTAAGGCTGGTGAGTTAGTACTGGATTATTACTGCAAAGGAATAAAGTGGTGCTACTGCATTCGAAGGCCACTTATATTTAACATGGATGTATTTAACCATTGTTTATATATAAAAAGTTAGTATCTTGTGTTTTTATTGTGTGTGAATTTATATATTGAATTTTGTTTGCAACTGTATAGAACGAACTTCTGGTTTTTTTGTGTAGGATCTTATTGTTCATTATTACAATGTTTGATTGTGCATGTATTAATTAGACCTGGTTTCTTCATGTATAGAGATACAAAGTTTTAAGGGGGGTTGCGGGGCTAAAATCGCGGTTTTCACCAGAAAAATGCTTTTCGAATTTTATTTATTTTGGATTGCTAGACGTATAGGGAAGCTCATCACCAAGTTTGGTTGCAATCTGCGCCGTAGAAAAGAAGAAAATGAACTCCATTCTCATGAGGGTGGCGCGCTCGCCCTCGCATGAACGCTGTATTCAAGATGCAGCCGCAGAGCGGGCAAGAAACTAAACACAAAGTGAATGCCCGCATTAGAAAGTTGCTTTTATGCATTTTAATCATACACAAAACCTTGCACAGACCTTCCATCGAGAGTAAGCAGATCGCAAAGTAAGAAGTAAAGAAAGGAAAGGCATAATTCTGGACGTGGCGCCCTTGTCTACAAGCACAGACTAGGGCACTGGACTGCTCCATAGCTGAAAAAAAAGCATAGATGACTTGAAGCAATTGCCGCAGAGCAAGTTTGAATTGAAGAGGAGGGTCAAACCTATGTAGCAGGGCACTTTAAATAATTATTTTTGGTCTTTAGATAAATTGCGTGTTCTTAAATCTTTGAGCTCATTTTTCTCAGCTTGCTTTCTTTTTTGGCCAAACAAAAACCTTTAGGAAAACTATCATTTCTAAACTGTTTCTCCAAAATCTGCTTTCGTGGTGGTTTCTAGACTGAAATGTTGTCAGGAACAAGATGAGGTACTTTTTAGATCCCCAAATATTTTCCAACACAAGAAATTATCAGATGTCTGACATATACTGACAAAAAAAAAAAAAAGCTTCAAATTATTACATTTTTACAAAAATGACATAACAAATATGCAATTGGCCTTAAGTTCTTATGTTTTATTTCTGTTAGTGCTAGGGATGCTGAAATTTGGAAAATATTCTAATGACAAGAAGGTAAATCATCCCTGAATTTTTTATCAAAATTGGTTCAGCAGTTCAAAGTTGACTCTTCATTAAGGGAACACTTTCATAACTTTCTTTTGCAGCTTTGTTTATGTTGTGCAGCAGACACCAGATATGTAACCACTATTGCAAAAGGTGTGACTTGTGCAAGATGCAGGCACATATGATGCCAACTGTCCTTTTCTAAAAATTAGGGATGAAGGTACAGGGTCTCATAGTCCATGGCTTCAGGCGATTTTCTTGCCCAGGCGGTTTAGGAACACCTGCCTGAACCCAAAAATGTGTGATGTCATTGCAGGCAAAGACGTGTTTGAGGCCTTCTACAAGAAGGACTTGGCCAAACGCTTGTTGGTGGGCAAGAGTGCTTCTGTGGATGCAGAGAAGTCAATGCTGTGCAAACTGAAGCAGGAATGTGGTGCGGCATTCACCTCCAAGCTCGAGGGCATGTTCCGTGACATGGAACTGAGCAAGGAGCTGAACCTGGCCTTCCGGCAGCAGCAGCGCCGTGAGCGACTCGAGCTGACGGTGAGCGTGCTGACCATGGGCTATTGGCCCAGCTACCCGCCCCAGGAAGTGGCACTGCCCGCAGCTATGGTGCGCCACCAAGACCTCTTCCGTCGCTTCTACCTGGCCAAGCACTCTGGCCGCAAGCTCCAGTGGCAGCCCAGTCTGGGGCACTGTGTACTTAGGGCCACATTTCCCGGTGCAGGTGGTCTCAAGGAACTGCAGGTTTCACTCTTTCAGGCGAGTGCTACCTCAATTCAAATGGGACAGCTCCTCTCCCCGAGCTCACACGTGACCTGCGCCAACCCACACCAACAAATCGCCTCATCTTACTGCTCCTCTATTCTATTGCACACGTCTTGATTAGCTTACTTCATTCTCCCGTGTCGCCTGTGAAAACACTGCTTGCCACCTCTACAATGCTCAGTATTTGCCGTTCCTTCTTGGATTATGATGGATGCGAGTCTTCAAGTCTTCTGACAAATTGGAAGGCTAGTTTCCGCTCACCACAGTTATTTTTCTGTGCTCGACAGGGGAACAGCACAAAAAACACGAGAGACAAGGGAAACACACCTGCACTGGTGTGCATTTCCCTTCTTGTCTCTCACAGCGCTGGTGTGAGTTTCCCTTCTTGTCTCTCATGTTTATAGCGCTGTTCCCCTGTCAAGTAGGTACCGACTAGCCCAAGTCTCTACGGTGTTGCAATTTTTCTGTGTACTTGTGTCATGCTGCTTGTGAACAAGCTGAGTCTGCTGTCCAACATTTATGCCAAGAGCTTGCAAACTTTTTAGCCTCGTGGAACACTATAGGTTTAAAAAGTCATGGGACCAGTCGTATCCTTGATCTCAGCCTACACATCAGGCACGCACTACTTTTTAATTTTATAGCACTTGAAGCGAGCTTTCTTAAAAAGCATGGCAACATGCAACATTGACTATAGTCCCATAGATACAGTAGGCAGAAAAAAAATTATTGATCCCTCTTTCAGAAGAATTGGTCTTAACATGAAAGTGAAACATTGAGTCTAAGAAGCAGTGGCAGCTTTGTTGCACATTCACATGTACAAGTGTGTAAATATGCACAGTCCTTTAGCAATTACAGTTTCTCTTGAATGGCAAAGCAATGACAGTGATAGCAAGCACGCGGGGCCTGTGCTGCTGCACAGCATAAACAGCACCCCGGATGCTACCAGGCATCATAAGTATAGCATCCAACATGACAGCGAAGTACTTACTTGGGGAAACTGCGTCGTCGGAGCTACTGGCGGCATCACGCGCACTCACCCACACACATGTTCAAAGGTGAGCAGATGCCTGAAAACGACGTGAGCCAGCGCGACGCCACCAAAACAGTGACAGCTGGGATCATATTTCAAAATTCGCCAGCAATACAGGCGGATTCGCCAGGAATGCGTTGCTTTAACTTGTCCACTAATTTATGATTAGGACTTCTGTCTAACTCTTTAAACTTAACAGGTTTTCGTAAGCTATGCATTCCTATATCATCACATTTATCTGCTTGAGATGCTCTAACATGTGCAGTTTACAGAATGGTGATAACCGTTTTTGGTGCAGAGTTATAAATAAGTAAACTTCATATTTTAAATTTTTTTTATACTAAAGAAATATTTACAATGAAAAATTATTTAATGTCTTAAATCAAAATTCTTCTTTACATTGCTAGAACTTTCTTTCAAATGCAACTAACTTTATTCAATAGGTTGTCTAATGGACACATCTTTGCATTTTATGTCTATTCCTCGAGCTTAAGCCGCGCATCTACCATTGCGGAACCTGAATGCAACGCACAACGCTGTAGCAGGAGGCGATGCGCTCGGTGGGAGCCATGACACGGCCTTAGCGCTGCTACTTCACACGAGCACCGCTTGTGCCTTCCATCTGTGTAGAGAAGCATTGGGAGCTGTGAAACTGAATTTGCTTTGAGTAATACAGTAATCCTCTCCCTTGTACCTGCTCCTTTTGCCGCAGGGAAAGATTTACTGTGCAGTCAGGCACATTTGGGTAGGTGATGTGTAATGACTGAAACTCTGTGTTTTTCCTATTGCTGAGTGTAGTGATAAATTGATCTGCCCTTCTCACTTCCATTTTTTTCTTTCCCTTCTTCATTCACTGACACGTCACATGCTTCGCTAGCTGCAGTAAGTATGTGCTGGCACTGATGAACTCATGTGACAGTTGCAAAGTAGGCGGTAGGGTCAGCGCTACCAGTGGCACCCATATCCCAGGTTGACCTCCCTTGATTAAGGGACAAAGATGAGGGAATGAATTCATGCACCCTATAGTTTGTGTTGTTGGCATTGAGAGGTTGATGGCAGAACTTCTGGTTAGACCCGTGGTTCAGAATGTTTTTCTTTCTTTTGTTTTTTTTTCGCTGCCTGATGATCAATGATGTACAGTATATTGAGATACTCTACCAGACTTTGCAAGGGCTTAGCTATTAGATGATTAACACAGCTTGCAGACATTAGGATTTTATGCTTAAAAGTGCAGCTTCTAGAGAGCCTAGGTTGCCCCGATCCAGGGTGTAATGCTAGCATTGCCATGCAGGCCCTGGTACTGCTGTGCTTCAACAAAGTGGACGGCCCCATCGGGCTGGCAGAGCTGAGCGAACAGACTCGGATCGAGGACGGCGAGCTTCGGCGCACGTTGCAGTCACTGGCGTGTGGCAAGGCACGCGTGTTGCAGAAGGAGCCTCGGGGCCGTGAGGTGCAGGACGGCGACCAGTTTGTGTTCAATGCTGAGTTTCGCAACCGGCTTTTTCGCATCAAGATCAACCAAGTGCAGATGCGTGAGACACCCGAAGAGCAAAGCTCAACACAGGAGCGAGTCTTCCAGGACCGGCAGTACCAGATTGATGCTGCTGTGGTGCGCATAATGAAGATGCGCAAGAGCCTCACACACAACCTGCTCATCACTGAGCTCTACGACCAGCTCAAATTCCCCGTGAAGGTGGGCCAGAGCACTTTCTCTTATGCTGTCATCACCTTTATCCTCCCGTACCTGCTATATTTCACGTCCAATGCAAAACATAGGCCTCTCTCTCCCCAGCAGTTTCTTTCATCAGCTGACTCAGTCCTATGCCCTCAGGTCTCCTAATCTCGTCACATCACCAAGTCCTTAGCTATCAACAACTGTGTTTCCCATCTCTTGGCATGCATCCTGTTACTCCTATAGGCCAGTAGTTATTTGCTTTATACATTACACGACCTGGCCAACTCCCAATTCTCTCACAACCTGAACTATATCAGCTTTATCCATTTGGTATCTTATGCACAGAATTTTCGTTCCATCATGTACAGTGCAGCCCCTAGTTTCTTCTCAGGTATCGGTGTTATCCTCAAAGTTTCAGCCCCATGTGCTAGTACTGGTAGAAAATACCTTTTTTTTTTTTTTTTTTTTTGGGGGGGGGGGGGGGGGGGGAGTAAGCTGCCACTCTTGACTTGAGAGTGTTCATGCTTTTATGTGATGCCTAAACCCCTCCTGGACAGTTATTCGAATTTTTCAACACACAAACTATGAGTTCCTAAATAAGAATGGGACACTTGAAGAAGAGCCAACACACATCTTCAAAGTTGCAAAAATTCTATCACATACTTCTATCACATTAAAAAAAAATTGATGCTTAGAAAGTATGTAAGGTTAAGAAATAGTACTTATAGGAGATTTTAATTTGATATTAAAGTTGGTCTTGAAATGATGGACCTGGTTTATAGGCATTATCGTAACTTCATGACACAGAGCAAAATTAAACGATGTCGTGCAGCGAAAAAAACAGCGGAGAAAAATTTATACTTTTGATCGGTGCGTACATGCAGTTTGTGTATTTAAATCTCAACGAGGAATCTTAAAAAGACAAGCTTGGAAACTTGTTCCAAATACAGGTGATAGTAGATTAAGGCATCTTTAAGGTATATTGAAAGTGTCCCACAGTGCACTTTCAATTTTAATTGGGCTCAATCACGACTGAAAGTTTCCATGTGACACCAGTAAATTAGTTCTTGCAACACACAAAAAGAATTATTTAAAACAAGTGTAATTATATCGTTGAATGTTGTTACTAATTGAATTAGTACACTTTTCAAAACGATATTCAGTTGGTGCCACAAGTGTTTGTGATCACAACTTTAACTGTGGCAAAACTAGTGACATTTACTAGTATCACAAAGAATTCACGAGTTCGAACACAAGCAGATCTTGCTATAGTATCCGATAAAATAATACGACACAGAATCCAAAATTTGATTAACAGTGCCATTACTGTGAATGCTAAAATTAACACAAAAAATGTGAGGATATCTAAGCAGAAATAACTTCTTGCATGATGTGTAATGAGGCCACGTGCCAAGTTTAAAAGAACATAAAAAGGAATATCATGCTAAGCTTTGTTAGCAAATTACACTTTAAAATAACAAAGCAGCCACTCTTACTATCAGGGGAAGCTTGGCAATCCATAAAAAGACACAGAAATGAAAGATGGGTCGTAATGTCACCCTGGAATACATGCACCAGCTTGCCAAGACATCGATTTCCATGTCTACTCAGGTCTAATTATTTACTCGTAAACAAAAACTACATTTTGTTCTACATGAGCCAGAGACTAACCCAATTATTGTAGAATGTGCTTCCATTCAGCACTCCAACTCGACAGTAGTAGTCACTGCAGTTCTTTTTTGTAGCTCTATTTAAGACGCTTGCTAAAGACATCTACGCCTGCTGTACACCTCTTGGCATATAAAACACTGATCCACCTGGTTTTGCAATATGCTGTTAATTATTGGGATTTGTTCACTAAAAGAGATTGGGAAACTATATTAACTACAAAAAAAAAAAGACAGCTAAGTTTATGTACAATATCTATGAGTGTACCTGTATAGCTAACCTCATTCTAAGATTGTCTTCCTTCTGTAACTAATAGAACTCACACATGTTGCTTAAAATTTCTTTATCAACTGATAAACGTCTGCTAAAATATCGGCACGTCTAGACTTTTCACCTATTCGACAGGCTGTGCTACCAGGCACACACTCGCTAATCTCTGTTTACTACACGTTTTGGCTGTTTTCAGTATTCATATTTTCCCAGAACTGTAGTTGAGTGAAATAAGCTGTCTTACAGCCCAGGATTCCTTGTTGACTTTCGAAACATATCTTCAGTGACAGAACTTTGTTTTGGCCGAGGTTGTGTGTTTTTCAATTACTTTCGTTTTTTTTTTTTTTCATCATACATTGTTTGTACTCGGAAGAAGCTATGTCACTTCAAACACATCTATGTGAGGGCAGCCGGGGGCAGCTGTATTCGGTAATCCGTAGCCTTATTCACAGTTCACGCCTCCGAAATCCCAGAGCAAAAATGTTGATATTTTTAAATATGGGGTTTAATGTCACAGTGGGATATGAGGGGCTAGCGGAGGGCTCTGGATTAATTCTGACCACCTGGGGCTCTTTAAGGTGCACCTAAATCTAAACCAGTGTTTTTTGCATTTTGCCCCCATTGAAACACGGCTGGGAATTGAAGTCGCGACCCCAGGCTTAGCAGCGCAATGCCATAGCCAGTAAATTGCTTGATGTTCATTGCTGTTTGAAATCCAATAATAGTAAAGTAGATTTTTTTTCTCCTTGTTTTTTGTTTGGTGTAATAGCATTGTATTATGACATGGGTTCGTATTGGCTTCGACCACGATTCATGAATGCAATCCATTTACATCACTGCAGCCCACAGACCTGAAGAAGAGGATCGAAAGTCTGATAGACCGAGACTACCTGGAGAGGGACAAGGACAACCCAAACCAGTATCACTATGTGGCCTGAAGATTCGCCACCACAGCCCCCTGTAATATAGTCCGTTCTCTTTGTTTGATAAGTGTCACCTGTCTGGCACATCTGCAAACTTGTCAAATAAAAGCTGTACTAGCTGATTGTGCTACTTTGACTTCTTGATCGCCGAAATTCAAAGAGCAGGGAGAGACGTGTACTCCTATGTGTTAGGGCATACTGCAAAATTGGTTACATGAAGTTACAGTAATGTTGAGCAGTGAACACTGCCTGAAGGAAAGGTTTTAGTACATAAAGGCTTCTCCAGTGACACTGCATGTTCAGGTGGCTAGTAAAGGCTGGTGTAATTACACTGGTGTCAGACTATTTTGTTGTTATAGTTTATTGATATTCTTGCCCCGAAGGGTAAGTTGAATGCAATTGTGCAACAGGTACAGCATGTGCACCAACTGGCAATGCTTTCATCCAGAAATTAACAATAGCCATTCACAGACATAAATTTGGAAACTGCGAATATACAGGAAATATTACGAACTAAAAAGTGTAATTGTGGGATATGCACATTCCATACCGTTTTCAGAGCAGGTCAAACACATACCCAGAGCATGCATGCCTATTAAGAAACAAGGCCACTTATTTTGCCTGCTGGGTAGAAATCTGACGAGGTCAACCTCATCTATCGCACCCAAACCTCGGGTCAAGTAGGCCAGCAGCTGTTTGAAACAACACAAGTGCTTGTTAACAATTTCAAACGTGTCCTCAAGCAAGTTCTAAGAGAAGTAAATGTCAAAGAGAGGCTTTTGTTGCTTCCACTGCTTGTGCCAAACACAGTGCATCCTGCTGTTCTTTTTTGCTACTTGTGAAAGAGTGGGCAGCATAGCTAAATGCTGGTTTTCAAGGCTATGTTGCACTAGCCACCATTCCACAGATAGTGAGGACATTGAAAAGTTGGCTAGCAGATATGGAAAACTAGGCAGGAGTTTTGGTTTTGTTTCTAAGCGTACCAGAAAACTAATGTTGCTCTGCCAACATGTTCACAAATGACAGCTTTGTTAAGCTGAACTTGTATCTTTATCAAGTTGAGTAATAGTGGAATAGCATGTTCACTGCTTTATCTAGCAACGGTTGTATTGCATATCAACGATATATCGCATTTGTGTTCTTTCTCAGCAACATATATGCTTGACGCGAAGCTAGGCTGTCAGCTATTGGACTGCGTTGAATTTTCTGCATTTTTTGCACTTGTATGGCAATATATTTTGTTCGCCACACAATTAATTAGACGAAAACGTTTTTACAGCGAGCGAGAATTGTACCTGCAGCTTTGTCCTTAAACCAGCAGAATCTAAGAATTTGATGGTGCTTGGTGTGCATGCAGTGCCTGCCACCAAAAGTGGAGATGTGAACAGTTGACATTCCATTGCACTGGTGCTAGTGTAACAAGGAAGCTTTAGTGACTTGATCTCGGGGCCAACTCCGATTTTCCAATTCAAATACATGTAAAACTGTTCCACGTTTGAACGTAAACCAAAGTAAGCGCAAAACGTTTCTTCGTACATTAAAGCCAGCAACGGCAGGTCAGGTTACATGTATCTACGTAAACATGAAATATCACGGCTGCGTTCTATCTGACGTCTACACATATCTCAATGAAGAAACAAGAAATACGTTCGGAAGCGTTTGCAAAACTGTCTGCATCTGTCGAGTTCTGTGCTTGCACCGAGTTGAGGTCAAGGTCCGCATCATCACCATAACTGGACACACGGCCACGCACTTACAACCTTCAAAATTACAAGCTTGTTGGTGTTCTGTGGCTCCAAGTTAACTAAATAGTTAAACCTAGCAACAGGCTTGACATGCCACAACAGATGTAATATTCGTGAAATGTTTTCAAGCAAGTGCTTGACAAACACCGATCACGTTTGCGCAGGCTCTCGATAGGGCTACTTGTCGCAAGCGCCGACACACAGGTCGTCTAGTTATGCTATAGCAGTCTTCACGCAAACGTCAGTAAACGAAATATCCTGAAAAAACTGCGCTGTCACGAGAAGAAAAAAAAAAAACGCTTTTTCTTCAACATTTCATTGGTAACCGGCCAGCCACCTTAATTTACATCCAGTTTCATCGGTTTCATTCCTCAGGAAGTGGTAGCGTATGGCGGTGAAGCCAAGCGTTTTGTGGCCACGGTTTCTGAGATCTAAGATGAATATCAATTGAGAGGCTGCAAATAGTTTGTGTGCTTTTTTGTTTTTCTTTACACACCAAATACCTTTGCAAGCAATACGACTTGCGAATGCGGGCGCGTACTTTTTAAAGTAAATAGAAATGAGGTCACGTGGTCTAGTCCCTGGCGTTGGCCCGGCCGACGCCGCCAGTAAAGTTTGTAACGCGGAGCGGGGCGGTCGCTTTGTCGGCGGCGTCTGCTAAGTGAGCTCCGCGTCTCTTTTCCGTCAGCGGACTGCCCGAAGTAAAGCTCGGGGCGGCCAGCAACATGACCATCATCGTGTTCCTAGTGGACACGAGCGCTTCGATGAACCAGCGCACTTACCTGGGCGCCAGGCTGTCCGTGCTGGACGTCGCGAAGGACGCGGTCGAGCGCTTCATCAAGGTAAGGAAGACCGACCGCGCGCCGTCGCGTTCGGACGCACGCTCACCGCCGCGCCCTGGATTTCTTTTTACGGGTGCCACTAGATCCGCCAGAGGGACTCGGCCAGTCGTGGCGATCGCTACATGCTGCTCACTTTCGAGGAACCACCGGCCAACATCAAGGTAAGTGAAATAACGCACACTGACAGAGTTATGAGCGTACGCCACTATGCTGCCCGATGAATCCCAATACACGAACTGTCGCTGCAGGCTGGCTGGAAGGAGAACCACGCGACGTTTATGGCCGAGCTGAAGAACCTTCAAGCTTCTGGACTGACGACGTTGGGTCCCGCGCTGAAGAACGCCTTCGATTTGCTCAACATTAACCGCATGCAGACGGGCATTGACACGTACGGCCAGGGCCGATGCCCCTTCTACCTTGAACCGTCCGTGTTGGTGGTCATCACGGACGGCAACCGACTCACGTCTTCCGCTGGTGTCCACGAAGAAGTGAGTTCACTTGGCGTTTCCCAATGTGCTTGCGGACACCTGACTACACACTGCGAACCGAAGCATTGCAGTGATACCAACAGCCATACTCGGGATGGCGTAATCTCCTTGCGCTTAATGCTGCAGCAGTGCCCAATGTGTGGCTGGTTAAACTCTGAGCTGCTGATTCTTTCCAGTCTTTCTTGTTTCTTCAGATCCAAGAAGTAATTGTAAAGACGTTTGACAAGGGTACTAACTCATGCAAGAGTGCAGATGTCGTCGGCCGATTTGTGCAATAAATATCGGCCGATTTGTGCAATAAATTGATTTAACAGCCATCACGAGTTGCTGAAAGTAAGCACGAGTTTTCCTAAATTTTTTGTTTTGTTTATGATGCTAGGGAGGTTGGCAAAAGTGTTCATCGAAAAGGTTTTATGTTTGTAAATTTTGAAAGCACTGTTCCAGTTTGTTGCTTGCACTTTGCAGCTGACACTACCAATGCACTCAGCTGTCCCTGGGTCTGAGCTGACGAAAGAGCCGTTTCGATGGGACCAGCGCATGTTTGCACTTGTACTCAGAATGGCTGGGACACAAGCACCCTCACAGGATGTGCCGCTGACATCTGATGCATCACCAATTGATGACATGTGTGAAGTAACAGGAGGTTAGTGCAGATCAGTTGACATTTTTTGAATTCACTGCGTGCTTTACCTAGTGAAGTACTTTTTCCTCGGTCAGATGGGCTTGAGGTACGGCTGCAGCAGTTGCATGTGATGTCAAAGCACATTTAGTGTCAACGCGTACCCAGAGCACTTTGTTTCATTGTTATTACTTTTGCTCATGAATAATAATCTGCTCCTTTTGTTTTCCTCACAGGCCGCTCCTTCTGCGTGAGCTCACATCGTCTGTTAGTGCAGAGTTTAGAAGCCCTAGTGGCCAAGGTGCAAGGGGGTGTTGTCATCAACTTTGAACGTGCTGCCGAGGACGCCTGGGAGCCCAGTTGGCAGAGTTGTCGCCGACTCATCTATGTGCAACGCTCCGCCCAGAAGGGCTACTCAGTAGGCCACTGGCCTCTGCCAGAGGCCTTTTGGCCAGACTTGAACTCACCTTCACTCCCTCCACGCAGTGCTCATCCTCAGGTGAGTTCACCAGCAGCAAAAATACTTGAGAAAGGTCAGGAAAAGCAGTATTACAGCAATCAGCATTTTATGAAAACACATATCTTTCCTGTTTAATCCACTTGCTTATATAAAGGGAGATTGTGCTGGATGTTTCTTCTAATGCTTTGATGAGTCATGTGCACGGAGTAAGATAAGACAGGAGCGCCGACTCTGCTCGTCTGGAAGGGACACATTCTGAAACGCCGGCTCCTGCTTCACGGTGTGTTCGCCAGACGGCGCTACGAATGATGAAAAACTCTGGAGCAGAGAGGCGAGGCCCAACAAACCGAAGGAGCAAAGGCGCGGGGACTCTCTCGCGGCGCCTGCTTGCCTATCCGTTTTGTCGTCTGCTCCGCGCATGCCCTGACACCTGTAGCGCACATAGCTCTTGCAGTTCACGGAGGGGCGTTAGCAGGAGAAACAAATCATGTATCGTTTTATTTAATTTATTTTATACAGGCCAAATGCAGGGCATTTGTCAGGTGGCCTACATGGAACTTTACAAGGCACAGGAACAGAAAATAAACAAATTATGGAAACTAAGTCGGAAAGAAAAACTATAGCAAATGGTAAGGCGATATAACGGCAGTTCGGGTGGTCTCAAGCAATGACAGACGACATCGAAAAGAAGTTTTTATAGAAAAACTGACGTTTATCACTCTTTTTTATCTGAGCACAGCATCAAGTGCTAAGATGCTTCGCTTGCTTCTTTGTATCTCGCGGTGCTTTTCGTGTCGCCGGTTCTCTTGTGAGCAGAATCGCCACATACTCATTAAACATAATAATTGGGAATTCCTGCCAGTGTTTCCTGCTAATTATTTCACAAGAGAAGCTCTGATTATGTGTCTGCATAACTGGGGGAATCATCTCGAAGGCATGGCTGAGAATTTACAGGGTAGCCAGCCAGTATTTACACTGGCTAACCTCCTTGTCTTTCTTTCCCTTTCTCTCTCTCAACATTACGGCATGTCTCTGGACAAGAAAAGGCACCTGCACTGTGTGTAGTTGAAGAGAAATTTAAATTGAGCTCCTCCCTTCCTTCCGCATTGGTGTCTTCTGGTTCCTCCTGGCATTCAGCATCATTGAGCTACGCCAGGCTTCCCTAAACAAATTGAAGGAACTGCTCTGCTTCGAAGTCGAGGCACTTTCTTTAGATCTAGTAGGACATCGCCTTTGTCTTTGCTGAAGTAACTATCAAAAATAAGCTGCTTCTCGAAGTGTCGTGCACATATTTTGTCCATTGCTTTAAGTGCTCGCTTACTTTCAGGAATTTTTTGACGTTACTGGTGCAGTAGTAGAAGATCAGATGGCGAAGCGAAGAGCGAAAAATTTTCGCGTCCTTTGCCATAACCAGATTTACAGCTGGGAACAAAACACTGTCCTGTTGCTCAATCTCTTCACGCACAAGTATCAAGATACCTTGTTCCGTCAGGCATGAATAAACATACTGCAGACATGGTAAACAAAGCGAGGAAGACGAAAATTTCGCACCTTCGCTTCCGCACAGACGTAGAGGAGTGAAAAACAAGTACTTCTCTTGTGTCTTTTTGTACAGCATCATTTATCATCTGTTTCCTCTAAAGACATCTAAAAATGTTTCATATGCGTGCATAAATGCGCTACTGCGTGTTTATTTGCACTTTTATTATTTGTGCGCATATATTTTTTGTGTTTGATTGCTGTCAGATTGAGACGGCCGAGGGTCCACGTTTGTAGCAGACGACACGCTCTGCGGGTGCCGTGCTGCCCGTTCTGCGCCGCTGTCGCCGCTGGTCTCCGCCACTCAGCGCATGCGCACATGGAAGCAAGCTGTTGAGTGTTTTCCACGCGCCTCGACAGATGGCACTACGCAATGTATACTTTGCGTTGCACGGTTTGTCCCGAGCGAATGCGTTGCACGCCGGCGGAGTCGGCGCTCCTGTTTATCTTACTCCGTGGTCATGTGCGAGTGTTCTCGTTGGAATCGCAATTTTCCATATAGCATACGAGGTCTGTAATGTGGCAACAACAGACACAAGCTAATGGCAGCAAATGTTGCCACTGGCATAGGAAGTATTACGTTGACATCACCATATGCCATTTTGTAATCATATTTACAGCTTCAACTGCGTTGCTAGAAATGAGCGGATCGAGGTAAACGGCAGCTTTTCGCCGTGCTGCCTGTGCGACAATATGGCGGCCTCGATGAAATTAGTGCGTACCCCCGTACGGGCAAAGGGGTAATAAAAGAGAAACTTAACCGTATATTTTGTAACATGATTTTGTTTCTCGTGGCATTGTATTTTCTGGTTAGCATTGTTCATTAAAGCATTTGGCATCATTTCTTGCTTAGCTCGCTGGACTTCTAGTTGCCAATAGGCACTTTTTCACCAATAAGATATGCACATGGCAATAGCTTTTCAGCTTTTCCCAACAACCCGTGTCAGCAAAGATGTCAAGTGTTTTACTGAACAATGCAGCCCAAGAATACAATCTTGTTCATATTTTGAAGTTTATTGACATTCTTATAAAGCTTACACCTATTTCTCTTGAATGAACCCATAGCTTTACAGGCTAATATGGGTCCAAGGATGGGAAAAAAAACAATATAAATATATGATACACGGCAATGTCATATCTCAACAGAAAAACAACACAACAAAAATATCATAAAATTGCAGACTTGCGTTGCAGAATTTGAGTGAAAACAAAGCAGCAGTAAGCATAAAATCATCTTTTGAAGTCGTCAGAATAAATATACAGGTTACTGTACAGGTACTTGACAATTTCACTTCACCCGCCAGGGTGGCTCAGTCAGCTAAGGCGTTGCGCTGCTGAGCACGAGATCGCGGGATCGAATCCTGGCCGCGGCGGCCGCATTTCGATGGAGGCGAAATGCAAAAATGCCTATGTGCTTGCGTTGTAGTCCACGTTAAAGAACCCCAGGTGGTCAAAATTACTCCGGAGTCCTCCACTACGGCGTGCCTCATAATCAGAACTGGTTTTGGCACGTAAAACCCCAGAAAGAAGAAGAAGACAATTTCACTTCCTGTTCATTTCTGTGCTTCTAGATTTTCAGCATGCAATGCTTTCTTCAAAACTGTCCTTCACTGCCCGACTTATTGTAGGGAATTTTCGTAACAGATTGAGGGTACATGCTGCTATCAAGGAGTCATTTTATGGTGCAGATATTATCCCAATCTGTTGACTGCGATATTTGTGGGCAATGTGTTGCTTATATGAGGGGTGCTTCCGCTCCTTCTTCAATGCCATGCACTGCGAAGGCTACAGTGGAGCGGGGCATGCCCATAACGCTCCACCTGCTGAACGGCACTGTGGCACACACTTCAAATTTGATTTTGGATGTTCACGTATGTTCACGAATGCAATTTATAAATTCCAGCTGTGGAGTTCTCAGGGCGGATCCACTTACAACTAATTCTCAGGATGACACCAGTTTCGAGATATCAATTCCGGAACTTTGCGGAGAAATGCATTGGCGTACTAGTTACTTTCTTAACAAAACTTCGTTTTATGCATTGAAGCTCAAAATTAACTGGAACACCAATGCATTTCTCCGCAAAGTTTGGGAATTGATATTTCGAAACTGGTGTCATCCCGAGAATTCGTTCCAAGTGGATCCGCCTTGTGAACTCCCCAGCCAGAATTTCTAAATTGCAATGTGGGCCATAAGGTAATTAGATAAAACTTAATTAGTGTTTTTTGTTAATTAGTCGATTATGCATTTCAATTTTTTGTGCACGTATTGTCCGCCTCTTCGAGTAGACCAGCTCATGACCTAGAATTGTGCTATCTGCCACAGGCAACCTCTAAGAATTTTTTTTAAGTGTTTGCCGAAACACTCGGTATATATCGCATTGTAATGATATCCCTTTGCATTGGGCAATCGCTGCTCACTTGGTTTTAATTGAAAAAACAAAATCTGGTACACTGATGCGCACACACACAGACCAAAAAGGCAACACAAAGAAGGCTTTCTGCAGTGCTCAATGTGTTGACATGCACTGTAGTGCATTGTTTACATGACCTCACATCACCTGCATAGTAATAATATTGTTACGCGCTATGCCGAGCATGGAAGAATGCGCCAAAAAGACTGTGAAGACGACGATCTGGGCAGCGCTCGTGTTGTTGTTCTGCCATCTTGCCAGCCGTCTCTCTCTCTGTATATATCGTGTAAATATAATTTTCCTATCCCTTTTGCTACTCTCATCCCCGTGGCATTTTGGTGGGAGGTGCGGGGTACCCACACGGTACAACGGAGCTCCGCAGCAGCCGACGCTTGGCTTTATCCACGATGGCGGAAGAAGTGTCTGCGCCCACCGAGGCGGCTGCAACGACAACGGTCGTCCTGGCTCAGCTAAAGGACCCAGGCACATTCTGCGGGACTGACAACGTCGACATCGAGGACTGGCTACCCCTGTACGAGCGTGCAATTAAGAATAACCACTGGGATGAGACGATCATGTTGGCAAACATATTATTTTATCTCAAGGGAACCGCGAAGGTGTGGTTTCAGAATAATGAAGAGGAAATTGGGAGCTGGGATGCATGCAAGGAAAAGATGCGTTCCCTGTTCGGCAAGTCCGCAGGTAGAAAGGCAGCAGCAAAGAAGGAGCTGGCATCTCGTGCACAGACAGCGACAGAGTCATACCTGACTTATATACAGGACGTGCTTGCCCTTTGCCGCAAAGCCGACGACGGCATGACAGAGTCTGAGAAAGTAGGCCACGTGTTAAAGGGCATAGGAGATGATGCCTTCAACCTGCTAATCTGCAAAGACTGCGACACCATCGATGCCATCATCCAAGAGTGCAAGCGCTTTGAGGCCGCCAAAAGTCGACGCATTGCCAATAATTTTGCTCGACTTCTGAACACGGCAGCAACGTGGTCCTGCGACGACGTACCTGAGCCGTCGGCGACTGCTCACCGTGGAACACGTGAAAAAGATCATCCGACGTGAACTTGACGCTGCGTCTCCTGCTTCTACGTGTGGCCGTACTTGTGATCATAGCTCCCAGATGGTGCCACTAGTCCAAGCTATCGTTCATCAGGAGCTCTCCAATGCTGGCCTGGACTCTGTGTGCGCCGCAGCTCCTTCGCAGCCGATCGACCGCTGTCCCTCACTTTCGCACGCCCAAGGTCAAAAGGCCGCCTTTCCGTAATCGCAACCCAGCCGAGTGGAGGACTGCTGATGACCGTCCCATTTGCTTTAACTGCCGTCGTATTGGACACGTGGCCCGCCATTGTAACAGCCGGTGGTATTGGTATCAGGCTCCCATGGAAACAACCGTCGCCCCGACATGGATCACGGCCGATTTCAGCCCTACCACGAGCATCCCCAAACCACCGCTGAAGACGCTCCCCCCATGTCGTATCGTCGTTCGCCATCCCCACGTGGTCACCAGTCCCGTTCGCCGTTGTTGCGCCGCCAATCATCTCGCTCGCCCCAATTTCGCCGCCCTACGTCGCCGATTGAACGACTCCCTCGGGAAAACTCGACGATGCAGCTCCCAGAGGTGATGCTGCATCGACGACCCGCCTGCCAAATCCTCTGACCACACTGCAGACCAGACGAAACCTGATAGACGTTAAACTGGATGACGCACATGTTGTCGCTCTAGTGGACACTGGGGCTCAGATATCAGTGATGAATTCGGAGCTTCGTCGCCGCCTTAAGAAGGTTCTAACACCACCGACAGTACCGCTCATTCGTGTCGCCGATGGCGAAACGTTTCCCGTGCTAGGGATGTGCTCCGCCCGAATAAGTGTTGCTGACCGATTCACAAGCGTACTCCTTGCCGTGCTCGAGAAATGCTCCCATGACCTCATTCTCGGTATGGATTTTCTGTCTGCCCATTCTGCCCTTATTGACTGTGGAACCGGCTTGCCTCAGCTAGACCTACCGTGCTACCATGACGCTCCTACTACACGCCAACCGCGCTTGTGCTCAGTGGATTACGTTAGGCTACCTCTTCAAGCCGTTATGTATGTGAACTTGCGGTCTTTTTCGCCCATTCCCGATGGCTATTACATCTTGACCCCGATCGTTGACGTCGTATTCGCCAAAAACGTCGCTCTTCCTCACACGCTTATTAGAGTTGCAGATAATCACACGTCGCTACCCATACTGAACTTTAGCTGGTGCACGCAACTCATCCCAAGCGGCATGACTCTAGGCCACATTGCTTCTATCGATGAGTGTGCAGTTTCTGCATTCGTCACCGACGCTTCTTTATCCTCTGCCCCTTCCTCTTTCTCACACATTCTCGTCGACGGTGATATTGACAAGATGATTGCGTCTGACCTCCTTCCTGCACAGACAGCCGATATGCGGCGCATACTGAAGTCCTATCGCGACATCTTTGACTTCAATGACCATCCTTTGGGACAGACATCTGTGGTCACTCATAAGATCAATACTGGGGACACCAGCCCAATCAGACGACGTCCCTATCGCGTGTCCCATGCTGAGCGAGAAGTGATACAGCGTGAAGTTGACAAGATGCTCACCAAGGATGTCATTGAACCTTCATGCAGTCCATGGGCATCGCCGGTCGTCCTGGTGAAGAAGAAAGATGGCGTCTGGCGCTTCTGTGTCGACTACCGCCACTTAAACAAGGTAACGCGCAAGGACGTCTACCCTTTGCCGCGGATCGACTACACTCTCGACTGTCTACACGGCTCTGCATACTTCTCTTCTATCGACCTGAGGTCAGGCTACTGGCAGATCTCTGTCGATGATCAAGACCGTGAAAAGACCGCATTTGTTACGGCCGATGGACTTTACCAGTTTAAGGTAATGCCCTTTGGACTGTGTAATGCCCCAGCCACATTTGAAAGGATGATGGACTCCCTCCTCCGTGGATACAAATGGTCAACTTGCCTGTGTTACCTTGACGATGTCATCGTGTTCTCACCGACATTTGACAGTCACCTTAGCCGATTGTCGGCAGTTCTTGAAGTTTTCAGGCGAGCAGGCCTTCAGCTGAACTCTTCCAAATGCCGTTTTAGCCGCCGCGAAATCACTGTGCTTGGCCACCTTGTGAGTGCTGAAGGCGTGCAACCTGACCCAGAAAAAATTTGTGTTGTCAAAGACTTCCCCATACCACGTTCCACTAAAGACGTCCGGATCTTTGTCGGCTTGTGCTCTTATTTTCGACGTTTTGTCAGGAACTTCGCCGACGTTGCCCGTCCACTCACGGAACTCTTGAAGAAGGAAACGCCATTTTCTTGGGGTCCTGAACAGGCCACTGCGTTTCACACGCTCACGACGTTACTTACGTCACCGCCCATCTTGGCTCATTTTGACCCGTCAGCTCCTACTGAACTTCGCACCGACGCCAGTGGACATGGCATCGGCGCTGTTCTCGCCCAGCAGCAACAAGGACGCGATCGCGTCATCGCCTATGCCAGTCGCCTTCTTTCCTCTTCGGAGTGCAAATTTTCGATCACTGAGCGCTAGTGCCTCGCACTGGTTTGGGCTGTCGGAAAGTTTCGACCATACTTGTTTGGCCGCACCTTTTCGGTCATCACAGACCACCATGCGCTTTGCTGGTTGTCTTCCCTCAAAGATCCGACTGGACGACTTGGTTGCTGGGCACTGAAACTGCAAGAATACAGCTTTGACGTCACTTACAAGTCTGGCAGACTGCACCAGGATGCGGACTGCCTATCCTGTCATCCAGTGGACTCTCCCGACTTGTCAGCGCACGATTCGGACGCCTGTGTCTTCGCGATATCTGATTTATCCGACATACGCAGTGAACAGCTCAGCGATGCCAATTTGCGGTCAATTATCCGCCGTCTACGCTCTCATGACTGTGCCCCGTCCCTACAATTATTCGTGCTTCGTGACGGCATCTTATACAGACGCAATACCAGCTCCGATGGCCCAGAGCTTCTATTGGTTGTTCCCGAAACACTCCGTTCCACTGTCCTCGAACAGCTTCATGATGCCCTAACCGCTGGACATCTCGGAGCAACTCGCACGTACGATCGCGTTCGGCGTCGGTTCTTCTGGCCAGGCCTCCACCGCTCTGTGCGCCGATACGTTGCTTCTTGCGAGTCTTGCCAGCGCCACAAGCATCCATCCTTGTCGCCAGCCGGTCCTCTTCAGCCCATCGACGTTCCCGGTGTCCCGTTCTACCGCGTCGGCCTTGATCTCGTCGGGCCATTCCCAACATCTAGTGGATTGCCGTCGCTACGGACTACGCGACACGATACGCTATCACGCGGGCACTACCGACAAGCTGTGCCACTGATGTTGCGGAATTCCTACTTTATGACGTTATTCTTCACCACGGCGCTCCTCGACAGCTGCTGACCGACCGTGGTCGCTCCTTTCTGTCCAAAGTCAGTTGACGACATTCTTCGTTCGTGTTCCATCCGTCACAAGCTAACCACTGCCTACCATCTGCAAACCAATGGGCTTACTGAGCGCCTCAACCGCACGCTGACCACAATGCTCTCCATGTACGTTTCCTCTGACCACCGTGATTGGGACAGCACCTTGCCTTATGTGACATTCGCCTACAACTCGTCACGCCATGACACCGCTGGCTTTTCCCCCTTTTATCTCTTGTTTGGCCGCCATCCCACATTGCCCATTCGAGACTCTTTTACCATCACCTGTGCACCCTGTTACCGACTACGCTCGCGATGCAGCTTCTCGGGCTGCAACGGCTCGCCAGATTGCCAGGGATCGTCTTCATGCCTCCCAGCTGTCCCAGAAGGCCCGCTACGATAGCCATCACAGAGTCGTTAATTACTCTCCGGGCTCTTTGGTCCTCCTCTGGACGCCTTGCCGCCACGTTGGCTTGTCGTCAAAGCTTCTTTCCCGATACTCCGGGCCTTACAAGGTCCTACTCCAAGTCACAGACGTCACGTACGAGATCACTTCATTGGACAGTCGCTCATCTGCTGCCTCCGCCACTGATATCGTGCACGTCTCCCGCCTTAAGCCTTATGTTGCCGGACAAGATCCTACTGCTCCTTAAGCGCCGAGACGGCGCTCTCGACGGCGGGGGTTCTATGTTACGCGCTATGCCGAGCATGGAAGAATGCGCCAAAAAGACGGTGAAGACGACGATCTGGGCAGCGCTCTTGTTGTTGTTCTGCCATCTTGCCAGCCGTCTCTCTCTCTCTGTATATATCGTGTAAATATAATTTTCCTATCCCTTTTGCTACTCTCATCCCCGTGGCAATATTATTGCTCACAGAAACGGATACAGCTCCTGCAGCTCTGCGCTGTGCTCGCTATTGCAGTCTCATTTTTATTTATTTAGATAAAGAACATCCTGCAGTAGTATTGCAGAAGTAAATTAGGTACAGTGGAAAGCGGTACCGTAATTAAACTGGGAACACCAGTTGTTAAATAAATGTCAAAGAAGGATATTTTCAGAAAATGTTCTGCTATTGATTCGAGAAATCAACAGGTGCCGTCTGTAGATGCATTACTGGCGACTTATTCCACACAACAATGATTTTCAGGACAATCGACTGCTCCGTATAGTCCGTGTTAGTTATATTCAGTTAAACTCGTGCACAAAAACAATCTCTCCTAGTTCGTATGTGGGAGGATACTTTGCGGTATTTAAGTTTGACAGTTAGTGTTAAATTTTTATAAATTGAGTAGAAATAATAAATATTTTGAATTTAAAAGGGAGGCTGGTTGGCATGGATTCATAATAGAAATAAGAAACAAGCTTAGCATCACTGCCGTTTAGTGCAATTACTGTTGAAATGAGCAACACTGTGCAATCGTAATAAGAGCACAGCAACATGGGGATAACCCTTGCCTCCAAAGCTCAGGCAACCTAGCATTGCAGGCAGTCCCTTGTAACCTTTTGTATCAGTAGGCGTGTTCCAAATGTCATCATAGACTTTGCCACCTTTTGCAGACAGCTGTTATTTTAAGTCATATTCCAATTCTGATATCAACAGCGAGGAAGACAGCTTCGAGGCGGGAGCATTGAGCAGCATAGCGAGCAGTGGTACATGCTTCTTTGCTGCCTATCAAGCAGATGGACGAGCGATACAATGGGAGATTCGGCAATGAAGTGGAGCCAGCTCAGCGCTGTTAACCAGGCTTACAACTATGTCGAAGGACTGATGATGTGGCTAAAGCATTAAGTGTAAGTGCTGTTTAGGCAAAAGTCGTCGGTCTTGAAAGAAATGCAGGTTTCCCAAATCAGTGCGTGCCAGGTAAAACTTTTGTGTGGGTAAAATTAAGCAGCCCTATTACCTAAAGCAACATGTGAGAGAAATTGGTGATTGTTTACTTCCACAATTAGTTACCTTTTGGTTTGCTTTAGCATTAAAAATTGGATGCCAGGGGGTGAAGTGTGTAAGCAGTATCAAGGTGCATTAGTGTCTCAATGCACTGAAAGAGGAGCTGTCTTCTCAGACATCAAGTTAGGCAGCTTTTCTTGCTAGAATGAATTGAAATGCATCCTATGTTACGCTATCTCTCTCTTTTTTTTTTTTTTTGTCCTTGTCATGTCGCGTTGCTTTTGCTGCTTGAGCCTATGCTTCTGCCACTTCATGCATATATGTTCTAGCCTGATAAGAGTCTCTCTTACACAGGTGCGTGTGAGTGCTTCACCAAGTGAACCCCTCTTGCTGGACAACTTGCCATTTGACAAATATGAGCTGGAACCGTCGCCGCTGACCCAGGCCATCCTGGGGCGCAAGCAGCCTACGGTAGCCTTTGCCGTCTCAGTGGCTGGAGCAGCGCCTCAGAGGGGTGGAAGTGCCTTTGGCTACCTGAAGGCCAGCTCGAGCCTGGCATGCGTGAACCTGTTTGTGCTTCCCTACAATTACCCCGTGCTGCTGCCATTGCTGGACGAGCTTTTTCGTGTTCATCGGTGTAAGCCACCGCGCGAGTGGAAGCTGCAGTTTGATACTTATCTCAAGGGCATGCCACTGTACTATGCGGGACCTCTGAAGCGTGCTCTGCAGCGCATGGGTGCCCCCAACCTGGTGCCGGACTCCATGGAGAACTGCCTCAGCTACACCGTGCTCAACTACCTCAAGCGCCTCAAAAACCAGGTGAACAGTTTTCACAGGTGGGAACGGGGAAGGTGGCATGTCAAGCAAGAATCAAGGTTCTCACTGGGACATGCTTCGGTAAATTTCACCATTAAGACTGTGATGATGGGCAGTCTCAGTTAATGTGAAACGGGCCTTTTAATGCAGTTAGCATTCTTTGGGAACTTGACCCAGTTTGTGGTATCTATATCCTGCCAACTTCGGTCGTGGTAGTCCGTGGTCAAATGGGCAGAGTATCTCACTGCTTTCTTGAGGGAACTGATTTCAAAAGCAACACTGCATATGTGCTGCTTTTCAGTGAACATCTTTGGCACCAACTTGGGTCACTGAGCATGTGTCACTAGCTTTGTGCAGCTATTTATAATAATCATATAAAACATACCATCAATTATGCACCAATCATAAGATAGATTGCTAATCGCATTAAACTCGCCAATCATCTCTAAGAATGAATGCATCGCCAATTTTTTCTTCACACTTTTTAAAGCAATAATTGTCCATGCTTAAAGGACCCCTCACCAGGTCTGGTCATTTTGAACTGACAAGCGCAGTAATGAGCTAATGATTGTGCCTGCAAAGTATTACACCGCTACATGCCGTGAAAAGAGCTGACATTTCATGCCAACACCCTGCGCCCTTCTCCTCGTGGGTGCCGCGCTCCCAGCCAGAGTAGACGTAAATCACACAAGTACGCCTACGTACATGTATGTGCTGTGACATCACTCTCAGTGAGACATGACTTCAAGAATTATTAAAGACAACAGCAGTTATTTGTTTGATCTGTTGCTTCAATAGAAAAATATAAAGTTTAGAGAACTAATAAAACCTACAAACTGAATGTCTGCATGTATTTGTTTTACTTTGTACCATAGCAAGAGTTATGCACTTCTGTTTCGTCTGCTTGTTTCCACGTTGTGCAGTCGCGCGCACTGAGAGTGCAACTATGTGCACACTGAGAGTGAAACTATGTCATTTTCTACCGTGTTCCAGTGCACAATCATGCTCTGTGATCCACTTGTGTCTGCCTTGGTGTTCGTGTAGCACTTATACTGTTAGTCAGGTGTTCTTGTGCGCTGCGTGAAACAAGACCAACACAACAGCTCACATGCGAGACCGTCACTAGAAGTGTGCCGCGCAGAAAAAAATAAAAATAAAAAAGCAGGGCTCGTGACGTATGCATCATGCGATCCTCCAGCTCTGGTATGGGAGAACGCAGGGAAGAAATTTCGCTTGCGGAGGCTAGACTGGGCAAGTGGAGAGAGTGTCTATGTTGGCAGTGAGGCTTGCATCTTGAAATCGATGGGTTCGTGGCATTTGAAATATTTCTATCTCTGCTATTCATGAACTAATCTGAAAATTTTGTGCGGTATAACGCTCCCTAGGGGGCACGTAACAACTTCCAGCGTACAACCAAAATTTGCTATGTGGCCTGGTGAGGAGCTCTTTAAATCGTTTGGTAAATATCTTGACGTCAGCATTGGCATAGTATAGCATCTTCACAAAAACCATGTACCTACATGTGATCTGGTTGTTTCTTTATTTACCTAACCTGTAGAGGTATAAAAAATACACCTCTTATGTGTGTGCCTTTGAGAAGGTGTGCCAGGAATACTAATGTGTGGTTGTGGCCATCTCCATGATACAGGCTAAGGCCGAGTACGAGAAGGTGGTAAGTGCAGTTGGGGGGCCCAAGACAGGCCTGGGCACCGAAGGCGTGCGGGTGAGTCCTGGAGTTCCACGGCCATCAACGGGTGAGGTGACAAAGCTCTCTGAGCTGGCACTCAGCTGGAATCCTGCCCTGCGTGAGCGCCTGCAAGGCTTGCGCCAGGAGCTGAATGACTTCCCAGGCTTCGCACTGGCGCCAGCACCACCACGGCCCCCTGACACGGCTGAAGCGCCCCCAAGGAACCCTTTTGATATCGGTCGTGCCTCTCTTCTCCATCAGGTGGCACGGATGCGGGCACGCTACCTACACCCGGGCACTATCACACGGTTGCAGGATGCTGGTAAGACCGGTTGATCACTTACACGCGAGTCGATTGTCTGTGTCGAGGAAGCCTTGACTAGTCAGGAGTTACTCACTCATTCAATCAGTCAATCAGAGAGTGTATACCTCTGTTGTTAATAACGCACCCCATAAGGCAAAAATATGTGGCTGGAATAAAATACTGTTCTTGCACAGTTTCACTGCGCTCCAGCCACATTTTCTGTAGTAGTAACAGAATATACAGCCTCAACAAAATCCAGGTAGCCACACTTCTTTCAAATTCAGAAAAACACAAGGAAATGTTACCCGGTAATTTGAACCGCATGGGACTGAAAAACTTCATCGAATTATCCTGCAGATAGAAAAAGAGACAGAAAAAACACCAAGACATTTTTTTTTTTTTTTTTTGCAGTACAGTGGAATCTCGATGATGCAAATCTCGCGGGGTCACGAAAAATATTTGTATTAGCCGAAATTCGTATCATCGAAACACAATTAAAACTAGCTAAATAAAGAGTCGGAGGTGAACTCACTCAGGCACGCGCACGTAAAAAGCATTTACAGTATAGATTACTTATAACGTAACTGTTTATAGTGCAGAACTGGCTACAACGCAGCCTTTTCCGACTCCCGTTTACCCTCCCATAGAACTCCATGTATACGCATACCGCTTACAGTGCCGCAGCGTGAGACGAAATACGGGTTATAATGCGGCTTTCGCTGGAAAATCTCGCCGACAGGGGCGGTAGCGAGCACGCTTCTCAACGAAGTGCGCCCACCGACGGGAAAGGAGATCAACGAGGGCGATGCGGAGGAGGAGCATGAGACGTGGAGCATGAGTCCAGGGGCGATAAAATCGTCGCCGCGCGCCGTATGTGCGAGTGAAAGCGCGCCTTCATGCACAGAGAGCAAACACACAGTGGAGAGCAAACGCGACTTCCGTCACGGCCGGGCGCGCCAGTCGAGCCCGGCTCTGCTTCCGTCGTGCGAAAGACGGGGGGGGGGGACGCTGTGCTGTGGGGCACCAAATGCGTATCTTGCAACCGGGTGCAAGGGTAACTGGCGACGCAATCTCCCACGCAAGAGGAGCAAAGCGGGAAGGCAGCGCAGGGGGGAGGGAGAGAGAGAGGGGGGGGAGGCGGCTTCTACTCTGCCAACAAATGCGTTCTTGTACTTAGCGCCTGTGCCGGCTGTCGGGGTTGTCGCGCGCACTGTATCTTGAAAGCGATCTCCACACGGTTCTGATCTTTGTATGCACTGTGCTTACGCCGCTGAGTTTCCGTTGAAGCGATAGATCGCACTTCCCCACGCCTGCGTGGGAAAAGCGCAAAAGGAAGAAAAGCGCCCGGCGTCAAGCTCTTCGCGCTCAGTCGCGGCCTCCGCGCTGTCCAGCGCTGCCTCCGCACCAAAAGAGAAAAGGAGAAAGCGCGTGACTGCGCTCTGTTCTCTTTCGCGGCCGTCGGTGGGGCCGCATTTATTCGTATCAACTGCCTTCTTGTACTTTGTGCCTGTGCCGGATGTCGGTGTTATTGTGCGCACCGTATCTTGAAAGCGATCTCCACACGGCTCTGACCTTTGTATGCATTGTGCTTACGCCGCTCAGTTTCCGTTGGAGCGATAGACCGCACGAACCTTCACTCGCTGTGGCGGCCGCGCTTCCCCACGCCTGCGTGGTGAAAAGCACAAAAGGAAAAGCAACAAAAGCGCCACCGCTTCAAACTCATCGCGCCCAGTCGCGGGCTCCGCGCTGTCCGGTGCCGCGTCCGCGCCTCCGTACCAAAATTAAAAGGGAGAAAGCGCGTGACTGCGCGCTGTTCTCTTTCGCGGCCGTCGGTGGGGCGGCGTTTATTCGTATCAACCGGCACCGACACGGGTCGAAAATCGATTCGTAACAACTGTTCTCTACCACGTTGCAAAGTAATGGGGCTCGGCCGGGACCACAGAAAAATTCGTATCATCCGAAAATTCGTATTAGCCGTGATTGTATCATCGAGATTCCACTGTATTCGCTAGATTCTAGCATAGCCCTGAATTGAAAGCCTGCCCACTTTTTTTGGGGTCAAAGTAGAAAACTTACTTAAAGAGGACATTAGAGCTTCTAAACAAAGTAGAAGTCTAGTTCAAACCTAATTTTTTAACAAGTAAAATGTAGCATGCCTCCAATTCTGGCAATCAGAAAAAAATGAAACCAGCGAATTAGCAATGAAACCAGCCTAATCTCTGTTGTCATCACTGTCCGACAGCTCTTCATCACTGTCTATGGACCATACCATGTAACCTTCCATATGGTCCGTTGCGCATTTGATATTCTGCATTTAACGACTACACAACAGTCACAAATGGGATGGTGGCCCATGCCTAGATTAACCACTTCGCTAGTTCTTCCTGCGACACATGCAGTTCTCTGAGATGCCAAAAACACATGACACGACTTATCGCCTCTAGCTTAGCATGTAAGACAACTTATCTTTTGAATAAGCTTTCTTAAAGACTGAAAGTGGCGCGCTGTCATGCCACGTGGGAACTTGTTTTGTTGCCATCTTGTGCTGTCAATTCTGATGATGCTGGGCCGGTATTTTGTAGCGATGCCTTTTCCTGATGCCAATGTCTTTCGGTGCTCTTTGCGTTCGTGAGTGGTCTAGCGGCGTTCCGCCACGGGCGGAGCTTCAAAAGCGGCCACTCACGAACACGAAAAGCGCCGAAAGACATTGGCATCAGGAAATGACATCACTACAAAATACAGTGGAACCTCACTGATGCAATCTTCACAGGAACCGGAAAATAAAGTGTATCATCCGAAAATCGTATCATTCAACATATTAACCAACCAAATTGTATTATCGGGAAAAGAAAAAAAAAACACGTATCATCCCGAAAAATAGATTAACGAGGTTCTACTGTACCGGCCCTGGCTAGGCTGGCTTTGATGGTAGCCTGTTATGAGCACCGCGAACGGGGTCTTGGTTTCCTATCCAGTTGCACCAAGCAGGTAATTTTTAGAGCGCAGCCCTTAGGCGCCCGTTTCTGCGTTGAGCATCGGCGTGACCGGCAGAACGAGCAAAGTGCAGCGGAGGTTGAAAGACAGCGATAGTGAAGAGAGAGGAGGAAAGCGGAGGAGGTTACAGCGGAAGCATGAGGAGAAAAACACAGTACCGCATGAGATGTGCTCCATGGAGGCAACCTGCTATGAAATGGCGCCATAGTAGTGTGTGCCGTCACCCAGTCGCCGATGATGTCATTAGCAAGGCATGCAGCATGCATGTCTGCTGATACCATATATGGAAACAAAGTGCTGGCATGGGCTTCGGACCCACTGTAAATGTGCTACATCGCCTGCACTGCCACCACTAAAGAATGCGCTCCGCACAAGCCACGCGTTCTCGTGTTCATACTTTCTGAACAGTCAGCAATGCAACCTGTGGAATTCAAAACACCTAAGAAGCTGCGCTCAAATTTCGCATTAGGGAGTATTGTAATCGTTGGTGAATTTTGGACCAGTTTTCCTTGAAAAAAAGGTGTGCATTACAAAAGGGTAAATTACTGTAGTCATTCATTTTGAGCTGTTCTCTTAGAGCAAGTTAAAGATAGGTGTTTTCGGCAGGAGATGATGCATGTTCGAAGCATTTGTTGTGCCTTGTCAAGTCAGACACTGCAGCTATTTTGATCACCAACTTCGATTAATTCAGTGAGGGCCAATTTCATGATCGAAATAACAAAAGTTTTGGCCCATAGAAATGTATTTGTGCTTGGCTGGACTGTAGTTGGGATCGAACTGACTAAAATAATCACATTGGCCAAGACGAATTGACAAAAGTAAGGAAGAACAATGCAGGCATGCGTATTTATGCATGTGTATTTAAGATGCTAGTGACAAGTTGGTCTTTCTTATCATTATGAGCAGAGTGTTTTCTGTTGCCAAAACTGAGTGCATGGCTCTGAAAGAGATACTAAACATGAACACTTAGTACACCCTTGGAACCCCCCTGTTTTTGTTCGGTGGAAGAAAGTTAACCAGTAATAGAGAACATTGCTGTTAAAGGTTGCACTTTCAGGAAATCTTCCAAGAGAAGCATTAGCTGATGCCTTCTTTGCACTCATTGTTTCGTATTTCTCATCATCGGTTGTGCTTTCTACTGGGCTGCATGTAGGAGCAATAATTACGTATTCAGTCTAGTTTGGCCCGTGCGTAATGCAACATTATGCACTTTTGAATCCACAAGATCTTGTAGGTGAAAGGTATGTGGCTTTCCACTGCCTGTCACATTATTATGGCCCTATAGTTGTGTTGGTATTGAATAGCTCTTTGTCTGTTGATTTGTTCGCTGCTTGTCCTTTAGTTATGCCACTTTTATGCCTTTATGGCCGTAGTTCAGTTAGGGATGCTTGTTGAAGGTTTGGAAAAACAGTGTTGTGTTTATGGCTGTTAGTTAGAGAAGTGTTAGAAACTTGCATGAGTTTCCCCGTATTTTTTTTTTTTTTTTACATGTCGTTGTGTTTTGTAAGGGCTTTTTTTTTTTTTTTTTGGACCATTAGAGCTTCGGTGCTTGTGCCTTGGTACTAATGGTTTCTATGCTCTGTGTGCTGATGTGCTATTTATGCAGAACAATTGCACAACCTTCCCGTGAGCCAAATGGGTAACTACCAGGAATACCTTAAGCGGATGCCCACACCATTGCGGGAAATTGAATCTACACCTGTACGACAGCACATGTTTGGAAACCCGTTCAAGATTGAAAAGGCTAGTTTTTTTGTGTTTGCATTCCAGAGATGTTTGTCGCATCCATATGACAGGTAATATGCATGTCTAGAAACCGAGCATAAAAACAAGACAGGACAGATGCTCAGTCAACTGAGCACCTGTCCAGTCATCTCTCTTTCTCCTGTCTTGTTTTTGTGCTCGATTTTTAGCTATGAACATGTACAAACCACCCCAGCAGTCATTTTACTTAGTTCAAATACATATTGGACTGTCTGGTCGATAACAGTGTTCAAAATATTACTATAATACAAATTATATCAGTCTGTGCATACAAGCATCAAGAATGGCAGCCTTTGATGTAAATTGTTGTCATCTACTGACTCCACTGGAGAACAAGGGACTCTTTCAGAACTCCTGGAGATGTAGATAGCACGCTGTCATGTTGCAGAAAAGTGTGTAGGCATGTCTGGTCTTTCTTTGTCAAATGAAATGAGACCACTATGTGAATGACTGAGTCGGTCTTTTGCTGCATCCAGAATGCTTAAGAGCTCCATGGAAGGAAGTAAATTCCCATCCTCACCCTACAAAAATTTTTAGCACAGGGATTTCCATGGGTGTGACACGATGCAGCCAGAGCTCACTGCTCACATTTCTATTGGCGTTGAAATTGTTTCTTTTGACAAAGGCTGTGGACAGAATATGTTGTTTCATTGTAAATACATTAAGCATGCTAACCTTGTTACCCTTTATCTTGTGCTGTCTTAGCTGAATGAATCATGCGAAGTAGAGGAAAGCTTAATTGCTTCTCAAATCATACTTGCTAGTCATGTAAGCCTCACATTTATCTTCATTCTCTGTGCCTTCATTCAGCAAAGCTGACCGTATGTACAAATTATCAATATGTGTATGAGGAGAAGTGCAAACAATCTGCCAAGTTTCTTAACAATTCTGCTGCCATGCATACAGCCAACTCATTTGAGTGTGCACCAAACATCCTATGATTAAGGGCACTTAAAAACCGTAAGGGTCATTAGGTGTGGTTAGAGCTACTATTTGCTACTGGGTGTCTCCACTCAGTGGATGGTGGTGCATGGCCATTCTTAGTTGGTGGAGCGATTTGTCTGGTTAATTCCGATAACGAACGAGACCCTAGCATTTTAAATAGGCGCGGGCTTCCCAGCACCTTGCAACCTTCTTAGTGGCTCCTAGCCGCACGAAACAGAGCAAAGGTATAAAGTAACAGCGCGAAAGGAACAAGGACGACAAAGGAACGAAGACAGGACAGCACTTGTCCTGTGGTCTTCGTTTCTTTGTCGTCCTTGTTCCTTTCGTGCTGTTACTTATACCTTTGCTCTAATTATGAACCAACTAGCCCTCATTAAGTTGCTACTGAAACAGAGCAATAACAGGTCTGTGATGCCTTTAGATGTCCGGGGCCGCACGCGCGCTACACTGACGGAAGCAGTGTGTCTTTATACCTGTCTGAAAAGACTGAGTAACCCGTGGAACTTCTTTCGTGATTGGTATATGGGCTTGCAATTGTTCCCCTTGTACAAGGAATTCCCAGTAAGCGCAAGTCATAAGCTCGCGTCGATAGCCGGTGGACCATTAGAGTTACAGAATGGCTGCCAAGAGAAGCGCAGTCGAGGACTGCAGAAAACTAGGTGGGGTGATGAAGTTAGGAAATTTGCAGGCCCAACTTGGAATCAGCTAGCGCAAGACAGGGTAATTGGAGGTCGCAGGGAGAGGCCTTCGTCCTGCAGTGGACATAAATGTAGGCTGATGATGATGATCTCCACTCATATGCAAATTGTGCTGGCCTGGGATCTGTGAAATTTGTGTAGCATCCTCCTTTGTCTGATGCACAAAACTTTGCTCATTGCAGCGCATGATGGTGGATGAAGCAGACTTGGACCCAGCAGCCAGCCAGGCACGGGGGCACAAGCGACCTGCAGCTGAGGCTCCTGGGGGACCCAGGGCCAAGCGGCGGCCAGGACCTCTGCCCCGAAACTTCACCCGCAGCCGGAGCCCCATGCCAACCCCCCCTTCTACTCCCGAGCCTCCCACTGCCAAGCGGAGTCCACCCAGGGGTGAGTTAATGACCTTGAAGAAAGCTGTGGCAAGGGGACTGACCATCTGAGCAGCACTTAAATCATCTAGCAGTGCCATAAACATTCCAACATTTAAAGCCAGCCATATTTTCTCGTGTCAAACAACTTGTTTTTGTAGAACCTGTTTTTGTAGTCATCAGCCAACCACCAAAAATGTTTAGAGCACAGCTCTTAGGCAGCCGTTTCTGCAGCGAGCATCGGCGTTGTCACTCGTAACCAAGCGAGTCAGCGCAGCAGATGAAAGAGCAAACTCGGAGCGCAGCAGGAGATCAAAGACGGCGATAGCAAAGAGAGTGCGAGGAGGAAAGCATGAGAGGAAAAGCGTAGTGTCACGCAAGATGCACACTTTGGCAACAATGGCTGCGAGATGTTGCCAGAGTAGTTCGCGTCGTCTGGGATGTCTGTGAATCGAGAAGCAGCGTGTCACCCGCGCGCTGTTTCTCGCGATGTCCACACATCTCCACAACCCATGTCCCCCCTTAATGAGGCAGTCGCGCCACACTTCGCTTCGTTTGCAATGTGCCGCACGAGACAGATTGTCCGCGCCAGTCAACATATAGCGAAATGAAAACACGTATACAGCTGCGCTCAAATTTCGTGTTAGGGAATATCGTAATCGACGGTGAACTTTTTTTTAGAGAGAGCTCCTGTACTTGAATACAGTAAAGATGCGTTAGTTCAAATTTCACAGGGACACTTCACAAGTTCGAATTAAACCGTACTCGAACTAACGAAGTCATTGAAAAACAGCCAGAATTGAGACCGGGTTGCTAGAAAGCACTTGTAACTCACAATATTTATTGACCAAAATAATCTGTGATCACTTTTCGTTTCTTTTCTGATAGCGTAAGTCTTCAGTTTGTATTCCAAAGCACGAAAGTGACACAGAGCTTCATCTTCACCCTCCTTGAAGTTGAAATATAGGCCCGCAACACCGAGCGCCTTCATTACAGTAGCCGATGCATTTTTTGGACTTGATGGTTAATCCGGACTTCATATATGCACTGTCAGGGTTCCCATAGAGCTAATGCAATTTTGCGACCAATTTTCCGGATGAATTTAGGCCCCAAAGTTATAAATCGTCGGACTAAATCGCTCGTTCCGAGCCATGCTACCCGATCTCGAGGCTGCCATGTTGGACTTTCCGCTAGCTTGGCTTGCAGTGGCCCGCTCTATGGCCTCCAAGACGGGCAGCGCATGCTATCAAGTTCACACCATGCTCTCGTCTCGAAGGCTATGCCCGCTCTTCCTTGGCTGACAAACGCTCCTAGGGACGGCACTTTTTCCATTTTCATTCTTTTTTTCGGTCAGCACTATCGTCATAACTGCGCGGGTTCCTTTTTTTTATCACAGCGTGGCAGCACGCAGTTCGGTGGCACGCAGTTCGAAATAGTGGGCTTCTTCGATTTTCGGAGTTCTGGCAGCCTGCTGGCAGCCAGACGGCAGCCAGCTAGTTCCGGTTCTGATAGGAAGTTACGTGAGCTGGGATCCCAAGACAACCTGGAGCTGCCCGAAGTTTGCAAAATCGAACGCCGGGACAGCGCTGGCCGCGTGATAAATGTAAACAAGCTACCAAGATGGCAGCGACTGGTGTGGGCGGCACGAGTGCGGCGTAGTCGGCCCATTTCTGCGTTGCCACCGTGAAAATATACAGCTGTATTCGGGAAAACCATCACTTTTGCGAGAGTTCGCGCGACTGGGCATCTCACTTTGCACAGCGTAACAAACGGCCTGTGACGAGTCTGATGCCAAGACGCAAAATCGCACGTAAATAATCGCGCTAAAGCGATCGCTCGAGGATGCCTCGAGGAGGTCGGCCACCGGCAACATTTGAAGTCATTTGACAAGACACGAAAAAACGGGTACGTCATTGCGCATAAAATTTCGTGCTGATCAACATGCTTGAATTCGATTTCAGAAAGTTTGTTTCGGTTGATAGTGCTCCTTTCAATTCTGCTCCTGTGCTGAAGGAGCTGGCGGCTGCGGCTGGCGCATGAAAATGCGCGCCACCTGTGGCCATAGAAAAGCTTTATCATGAGAGCAATAATTAACCTAATATACGTGTGGCCACTGCTCATCTCAGTGCATTCCTTTAACATCAACGGCAGTTTCGAGCTGCCAGTGTCCAAGCATACGACGGATAGACGGAGCGAACGTGGGCTAGCTGTGACGCCTTCGCTATATAACTGCACAAAAAATATATCGCCGCATATACGCGAGCGATGTGAAAAGAGATACCACTAGAGAAAGATGAACCGAAGAGGCACCGCGATGTGTGTAAATTGAGCGTCTACAACTTCGCGAACAACTTGCGCGGAACATGATGAAAATACCATGCAAGCATAATCGACAGCTGCCCACGGTGACAGCGCCGCGCGCGCTGTTTACGGCGGGGAAGAAGAATTCATGGCATACACACACACACAAACACACAAAAGAAAGCTTCAAATGGTTCGCCGCCGCTCGTATGGCACCGCCTCGCAAGGCGGAACGGTGCATTAGAACCCTAGTAAGATAACGCTAGAAGCAACGCAATCAGCGATCCATGCACCGCGCCGACGAGTACGGGAGACGAAGTCCGAAACCACAACAACCGGGGCGGCGCGCGCTCGACGCAAGCCAGGAGCGAGGTGAAAGTCCTCAAGAGCCCGCGCTGCAATCCGTCGAGTCCCCACAAAGATGGCGGCGAGCGCTCATCGCCTCTTTTTGTCGTCTGCCAGCCAGAGAACTTCCAGAGAGCAGCCAGAACAAAATCGTCCTGGCAGGTTCTGGCAGCCCGCGGGTAGCCAGAACCGTCCAGCCCGAGTAAAACGAGCGCGCGGAGGAAGTGCGTCATGCGGTCGGCGGAGCAACCCGAGAAAAAACGAAGGCGCGCTGGCTGGCCCTGGCAGCCCGCAGGTAGCCAGAAGTGGAAAATTGAAGAAGCCCATTCATGGAGGAGCCGATGCACTTGCGAAATAACGAGTTGGTTTATCCATAGACGCCTATGCTGCGTGGCCGGACTGCGACAGTCAGTTCGAATTATCCAAAAGTTTGAATTAATGAGGTGCGAATTAACTTTCCTTTACTGTAAAAGGCTTGCCCAGCTGCCACAGTATGATGTCATAAATAGTAGCTAGGTTCTTCATGCATCGTTGCAAACACTTGCTAGTGAAGGTAAATGTTGCACAGGTGGGAGGCCTAATGTGCTAAATAAATGGGGAAACTGCAAGAGGAAAACCTTACCTAGTAGAGAGCCGTGTGATGTCATGCACCGCTAATCTGAGTAGGCAATTCAAGAATACGTGAATTTTTTTCATTAATCACGTGTCAGATAAAGCCTTCATACCGACCTCAACCTCATACAGTAGAACCCTGCTGATATGTTTTTCACGGGAACGTAAAAAAGAAAACTTAAGAGTCGGGAAACACAAGAGCCGAGAAATAGGAAAAATTGAGAAATGAGAGTAGTGTTGAACTGCACACTATATAATTTTAATTCTTATGTGTGAAAAAAAGTCGTAGTTTCACCCGAAAGCTGAAGCATCGATTGCGATAGCAAATTAGTAGACAGCTATGCATTGTAAGGATAGTAGTTTTATCGCCCGTATAAACTTGTAAACATTCGCTTATTAACTATATTAACAAGCATGGTGTCAGCGCCCACAGGCAAACATGAACACATCAGACTCGATGAGCACGGACACACATTGTCAAACGCTGGCGTGAGGAAGCGCCGCTGCAGCAGCGAGCGAAGTGATCTTCGTGCTGTTGTCTATCACTTCTATGCAAACTGAGCGCTGAGAACACACAGCATGCACAAAGCTACGAGCTGTCGAAGCACCTACACTGCGTAGAACCTGCCCCCAACACAGATCGCTTTCAAGATTAGCCCGCATGCCGCCGCACAGTACGCAGTCAATTGATGCTAGAGTACAACGCCGCTCGATTTTCCTTCCTCCCCCTCCCCCCTCGCTCCCTCGCCGGTGCCTCGAGCGAAACGAAAGAAGATGTGCTTCCTCCCTGCTTTTCTTTCTTGCGTGCGCGAAATTTAGACACGGTCGTCGGCTCCCCTCGCACGCTTTCACTTGCACATACGGCGCGCGGCGACGGCGTTATCGCCCTTGGACTTTATACGGAACATGTATGCGCCACAACACATTTTAGGGCCACAACGCGTCATAGACAACATCATTAGATAGCAAATACGGATCTCAAAGGCCATGCTTTTGCTGGCGGAAACCGAAAATACGTCATAGTTGTCGCCCCCGCACTTTGGGTGGCCAATGCCATCGTCAAGCCACCAAGCCAAGCGACATGAAAAGTCAAAATGGCCGCTTGGGCCGGCGCGGGGTGGCAGTTCGCAACGTATAATGCGGGAACGGTCCCACAGTTGCGACGCAATAGCGGGGTTACCAATGCATTGGGTTCTATGGGAGCTGTGCCGGGACCGGCCGAAAACGACGTAACAGCGGGGTTCTACTGTATCGACCTATCGTCAAAGAAACATGTCAGCACATATTAACATAAGCCATAAAAGATATTCTGTAACTATTGGCACATTGTATTGACAGAAGCAGATTAAAAAGCAAATGCCCACTATGGTATGCCTTGTCAACTCTGTATTTCTATCAATTCTTGCTGAAACATTCGTATAATTCTAGCAAAGGAAGCCATTGACAGTGGAGGTTGTGCAAGGTGGCATGTGTGAAGCTGTGCAATGATATGCCCACCACCAAAAAACCGCATGTGTGGTAATGTGACCACTGCATTGAGTATCATTTACATGATTGCGTTGTGAGTGGAACAACCACTAGCATGCATTCTCCAGAAAGTAGCAAGATATTGTGAGCTGTTTAGTTTGGCATGGTGCCTGTGTTTTTCTTCAACTGCAAAGGTTTCTTTCTGAGAAACCCGTATTGGTTTCCTTTGTAGTAGCTTTGTGCTGCAGTCGTGTGGGTAACAATTTTTACCTTTCATGGGTAGACTAAGCATGGTCAGTCACCTTGAGGATAGTACTTTTACTGGTGTCACATCAACTTCAAGTTCATTTATTTACCACATCCAATGCAATACTTGAATGGAGCAATGGGCAACTGGGCATTCTGTGTGCTTGTTTGTCCAATGAATGTACATTATAAGTGATATTTTTGAAAGTTATCAACTGAACATGCGGCTCTCTCCTTTCAAAGGAGGAAATGAAGTTTCAGTAAGTGCAGCTGTGAAAGAGTTTTATGCTTTTTACAGTACTGCAGCAGCATTGCACAGCAACAGGTCCCATGGATTGTTTTAACTAGTGCATCTGTCCATGCACAGCAGAAGAGGAGGCAAGCAATGGCTGGGCACCTAACGAACCAGTCGCCTGGGAAGAGAGAAATGGCCAGGTGGCTCCACCATGGCGTGACAATGGTCTTATCAGGGGGTGCCTCCTCAAGGAAGTCAGGAAACCGGGCAGAAGTGAGTCTCATGGCCTGGTGTGTGCCGGCTAGTTTGACATTTCAGCTATGGGCATGCATTGCTCCACAGTTTTCTCAGTACAGTTCATTTTTGTCCCTGTTACACAAAAAACCTAATTATAATAAGCAGGAAGCACTCACTGGCTAGACTGCTGGCCTAACTGTTATTTGTTAACTGGCTGAGGCTGTCACAAATTGAGCTTGGCAGCTTCAATTTACTCACACAGGCCGACGAAATAGTGGCCTCCCATGGAAGCATCTGCATCAATTGATTTTGGCAGAAATCTGTGAAGTAGAGGCATGGATTTCTAGAGAGAAAAATTGCTGTCCCACTTAATTGTAGCTCTCTTGAAGTAGCTTGAGATCCGGGATTGTCTCCCCAAAAGCATGCTGTGTCAGCCGGATGCTGGAGTAGCCTTGATGTACATTTTTCAACATTTAGAACCCAGCTGTGCTGCGCATTCAACTGTATGTTGCGTACATATACACTGCAGTAGCAGCAGAGTATAAGTCACAAGCATCGAGCATTGTAGCGATATGAAGCAGTCAAATGTGTTGCACCACTTCTCTAAACCCTAGAGTAATGCAAATTTTTTAAATGATATGGTGAAGTTATACAGTCGATCCCCGATATACGGAATTATTTTCTATATCACACAGCTGTAGCATCACCTCCGAAATTCTGTGCAAATGTATAGAGCTGCACAATGCGTATATCGAATGCCCATTCACAGCCGCATTCGATATATTGAACGCTTCGCTGCGCCCCTGCTGCAAGTGCGCTTCTCCTAATGGGGATGCAATCACTTCTCAAGCTGCTGGAAGTATTTAGTGCCGACGAATAGGCAGATAAGCATACATTATATTTTGATTATACGGTCTTCAAGATGAATGAGCGACCACTGTGGGCAGATTTCAGAAGCGCTTTCAAGGCATGCCTCCAGGGAGGTGGCGTCCTACGTAAACAGCATGGCGTGGGGCTTGCACAGGCATGTACACCGGTGCAATATCGGATGTCACAATGGTGTCACTCTCGTTTTCGCGCAATTGTCTGTGCATTACGCCTGTTTCATCAATTTCATCAACGACCACTTATATCCTTCCATCATGGGAACAATGGCTGCTCAAGCGTTCCTGTCGACGCAGCCCGATCGAGTCAGCGAGAATGCTGTACCACGCGCTGTGGCTATGCAATGTCGTAAAGGTTCAGCGGTTACAACGCTGTTATCAATATATTGATCATGGTTCAGCGGCGTTTGCACGTTGCTGATGCTGATAACGGTTCACAGTGACGTTTTGACTTTCGAACAAGGCACTCTTTTCGGCCAAAGCAATATAGATAACATAATTTTACAGCTCTTGTGTGGCTGACGCGCAGTCATAATGCCAAGATCGTGGTGTCGGACACCTTCGCATAATGGCGGAATGCTGCAGTAGTTTCTAAAGTTTACACTCCCGGCCAACTAGAACGCTTAGCTCTCTTGTGCGGAATAGTCATGTCCCGCTGGTAGTAAAATATATCACAAGCTCTCAAATAAGGAAGGGCTGCTGTGCTTGCAGTTTTGAAATGTACGACGCCACATTTTGTTCTTTAGATAGATGTTTCTAATGCAGCTTTGCAGCTAGGTGCGAGAACGCACCGAGAACAAAAAGGAACCACCACTTTTCGCTCAACTATCGAGTTCACTATAAACGGGTGCGACTGTATTCTAAAGACCAGTAGCTTTGTTGCACATTCTCAAGTATAAGTCTGTAAGTGTGCAGTCTTTTATTAATTACAGTTTCACTCAAAAGTTGAAGCAATGACAGCAATAGCCAGCATGCGAGGCCTGTGGTGCCACCCAGCGTAAACAGTGCCCGAGAGGCTACCAGTTGTCATAGGTATGTCAGGCGTGACGATCAGTCCGTATGTGACGAGAGTGCATCGTAGAGTTCCGGTGGCATCGCGCACTCACTCATACACATGTTCAAAGTTGAGCCCCCACGGCGCCAGCGGTGATTATTGTCACCTACCGGAAACGCTGACTGAATTTGACCGCAAGACACTTTCAAGCAGTGCCATCTTTACTACCCTCCTAGGTGTCCAAGGTGCCAGGTAAATTGTCCATGAAATTACTCAGTGATGAAATAAATTATAGCTAAATATCCTCATTGCAACAAATAGTACATGTCTTGAAGAGCACGATCCCTTTAATAAACCAGTCCTTTCTAATCTATCTATGCCTACTATCGTAACTACAGTGGAACCCCGATTATACGACTTTCAGGGGATGACGCAAAGCCGTCATATAATCGAAAAACTAAGAACATAGGCAGTGGCGCTCAGTCCTGCCCAAAAAACGGGTACAGACCGCCTGAATAAGCCTGCGGCACGAACCTGCACTGCGCCAAGGAAGGTAGATTAAATTATAAAGAAATTACCGTATTCATTGATGTAACGTGCATATTTTTCATTATTTTTGTTGCTTGAACTAAACCCTCACGTAACAGTCGAATAACAGCAAAATTTGACATTTTAAAACGAATGCTCTAAATCCCGCGATTTATAGCGCTACGTTGGCAACCTGCAACTTTGTCTCGATCCAATCCATATACAAATTGACCGAAGTTGGAACTTGTTTTTGATTGGAATATACCCCGTTTTCGCTGTGCTTGTGCCTGGTTACGATGCCGCAATACCCTATGGTTTCTTGCGGCTCGACTCCATTCATTCGCGACGTTGTTGCGACACAGCGCATTCGGTATGATGGCCGAGGAGCTGGGAAAGTCTGCCGTGGCTCGGTGTCTCGACGTCGACGAATTGCGGATGGCAGGACCAGCGGCAGGCCATCTTAAAGTGCGAGGCCAGTCGGAAAGGCAATGTGGAACCTGAAGTGGCCTGGTACTGACCCCGAATGAAATGTGCGGTCATTGAAGAAGTACTTAAATCTCAAACAAGCTCGACGGCACGGAAGATGATTCTCGGGCAATCACTTCTGGAGATAGTTTCGGTTTTGCGAGACTCTGCTTGTCCCGACACCGAACCCCTCGAAGTGTACGACCGACAGCGCTCTTGGTGCGGTATAAACACTTGGTGGGGACGTTTTCAGTGCCGAGTCACGCGAAATTTCGCGAAATTGAAACTATCCACGAAAGTGATCAGCCCGAGAATATCGTTCAAGGAAAGCCCCGTCTCCTCTTCGGACGACGATGATGAGTGAAGAGAACAAGTTCCCGAATTGCGATTCCTTGAATAAAAGTAGCATTTCTTCTTCAGTTCATCTCGCGTTACATTCGCGGTCTTATTTATATTATTTCGCGTGACTTGAAAGTCGCCCCTCCCGTTACAATTGCGGTCACGTTACACTCGGGTGAATACGGTATGCACACCCGTTATCAGCCAGCTGCAGTGTGTTCACGCGCCAGCCTGTGTTTGCTTAGTGCTGTTTTCCTTTACTTTTTTTTTTTTTTTTTTCTCGGACAGTACTGACGGAGGCGTCGTCGACGGAGGTTGGCGTAAAATTGCGTCGTATAATTGAGGTTTTTAATGCATTATTTCTATGAGGGTTTTGCTGGGACCAAACCAACTTGTTGTAAAATGTGGGTCGTCGCATAACCGGGGGACGTCTAATCGAGGTTCCACTGTATTAGGTAAGCAAAGTATCACCGTATCGCCGATTTGCGTGATGATGACTACGTGATATACGTGCACTGGACAGTTTTTTGGTGCACTCTTGTGTTATTGTGCATAAACCACCGACAATCATTTTTCAATTTTGTCCATGTCAGTGAATAGCCTGTGTCTGAAGAAGCCTTGTTCGTCCCCTATGACGAAGCCTGCTCTAGCAGCCATCGTCATCTCCCTCGGCCGCGTCTTATATATGGCGTGCTCCGGCATGTGTTTATCATGCTGCGAACTGCGAGGTTAGAAAAAAGGGAAGAAGAATAGCTTCTTCTGCCATCGGTCTAAACGGTTCTCAGGTTTTTCGCTTTAATATCCTCACAGAACCTGGAAGAAGTTGTGCACGTGTGCTGCAGCACTGTCTGTGCTGCATACTGTTGTAATGGTGCGGCCAGTACAAAGTATGAATGGAGGATGGTGCTCTGGTCGAATGGCATCTAAATTGTAGCATTCGTGGCACATGCTATTGCTTCTGCATTTCGCTAGGTTGCACACAGATGCCATTGGCCACAAACCAAGCTAAGTTTATTTCTTTTGCCATATTTGTCACATGAGAATCGTCATAAGTCTTGTGTAGGAATTTTTCAGTGTGCAGTAAATTTAGGTACAGGCACACTTCTGCCTAGAGCGCTCGAGCACTAAGCTGCAGAGAAAAGAAAACGTAATACTAACACAGCACTGGGTTGAATACTGCATTACCTGGACATCTTTGCAACTTCCATTGGTCACAAACGTTTGTCTCTCAAACTGGCGAGCAATGCACAGATATAAATTTCTCTATATCAAAGTGCTCGTGTTTGTTCACTGTCTTATGTCCTTGTCTTGAAGTGCGCTGTCATATTCCATCATGATTAACCAACTAGCCCACCAGTATGTCTATATCGCAGTACACCGTTTAAAATCTCTAGACACGTGTGTGGACGACTGTACACAAGTGTTTTTCCATGCTGCCTCCATGGCAGGGAATCAAACCCACAATCTTGCTTTATCAGCAGACTGTCATAGCCATTACAGTGGTTATGGTATTGAAATCATTGCTGTGCTAACAGAAGCACACCTATTGATGAGTGTGCATGTAATTTGCTTTCCTCGTTGCAGACTTTGAGCGTCTGTTTGAGCTACTGGGCCTAGTGCAGGGGGGCCTGGAAACACAAGTGTGCATGGTGCGCCATGTCATCCACGAAGCGGGACGCTTCAAACGCCGCCTACTCATGCAGATGCTGCAGGACTTTGAGCAGCGGCTGGTCGATGCCGCTGCCTTTCCATCGGCTTAGTAGAGTGTGTGGCACACAGTAGTCTGTTTCATGCACTTTTATTTTCATCACAAGAGGATGCACAGCCAGGCCAGGATGAGCACAGTGCCACCGAAGGGGGCACCGTACTTGACAGAAGGGTTGCCTGTCAGGGCATATGCATAACACGAGCCGCAAAAGAGGCCCATGCCCAACAAGAGGAGGCTGCCCACCTGCAAACGAAAAGCAAGTTGGTGTGTTTGCGGACTAGCAGTGGGGTTAAGGCAATTTGGGAAACTTATGCTTTTGTTTTACTCTTTCAAGAACCAGTTTCTTTATGCGTACCGGTGTTCACTTTTGCAAGCACTTTAAAACTTCTATCCTGAATTGGCCCCATTTCAGGACAGGACTGAAAGGACTTGTTGGCTCAGTTAGTACTCGAAAGACAGAGCTATGAACTTGCCACTGTCATCGTTAATGTTTTTCTCTGTGTCTCTACAGTGGCAGTTGAAGCTCGTTGTATTTTATTCCGCAACTTTATTTGCCCATTTCTTCCACAAGCTCTAATCTTTTTCATGATAGTGACAACACAATGCATGGTGGTTGGGCACAGCATACCGACCACACAATAGACCGGGATTTCATATTTGCGACATTTATTCTTGTCCATTCATGCTTATCTTGGTTTCTCTGTCTGTCATGTGTTTAGTGCCAGTAAAACGAATTTTTTTCCATGGCTCATAGTAAATGAACCCACTTCAGGGCCTACATTTGTCAGCAATAATTACAGTGTGCTTCACTCAGTGCTAGACATCAGTATGGTTCTGATGTCACTGATATTATCAGCAACAGCTTTAGAGCTACACTGAGGGTCATTTCTCAGCACACTTGTAGCACTTTATGTTAAAGACAGCAAATGATGCTTTCAAATAGAAGAAGAGGATGACGCCTCCATTTAGTTAAGTTTAACTGTGGTGTCCCACTGGCCTTAAGAACAATTTCCTTTAACGAAAGTGAAGACTACAATTATAATACTTTTGATCATCATATTTGGATCTGAAATTTAGCACAAGTTGGCACTGAGTGGTGGATCTTTTATTGTTGCCGTGAGCTGCAATGACAGTTTTTAGAAAATAGTAATGAAATGTGGAAGTCTTAATATAAGAAAAAGGGTGTTTAAAAAAAAAAAAGTCTGTAGCAGCGTAACTTTTCTCTGGCAAGTTACATGTCTTGAGACCTAAGCACTTTCGTTGAACAAGTGTTTTGTGTCTCGTAAGACTCATTGCATTCACTCTTCCTTTCTTTAACAGCCTGTCTGGTGTGCATGTTTTTTGGTACTGTTTAACGAGAATGTCCAGGTGAAGAAGCAATCTCAATCTGCCCATCTTCAAGTGCCGTGTTATGTAAATATTGTATGTCTCCCAGCTCTTTTGCCATGTGCTCTTATTTGTACAGCCACATTATCACTAGTATCCCATTTTTATGGGAAAGGAAAGAAGTTGCACCTTCCCACTTGCTGGTTGAAGGAACTTTGGCCAGGCATACATTGATGTTTTCTTTGCCACGTGTACAGCGCACATGCACTGCCTTTCATGGGGGCACTCTCATTGCCATCTGTATAGTACTTATTGGGTTGATGACTGGTTACTTTGTGTACATAGCAGCTTCATTGGGTTTGGGTTTATGTCCATCTCATACATTTTTGTTTCCCCACTCAAGGTACCTGTACATAGGAGACTACTAACAATCACTGAGTCTTCAGCATTGAAGACTAGAATGAAGTGTGTCGTGTACAAAGCATGAACTGCAGTGTGTGCCTATGTGTCATTTCATCAAAGCATTAAGTGTGAATATGGACTTGTTTACACCATGTTCTGCGCGCCCTGCCTTGTCTGAAGTTCCTCACCATTCCTTTCAACCTTAGCTTTGTTCTTCCAGCTGCATGGAACAGTAAAAACTGCAATACCAGGGTAACACCACATTTTCTATTCAGTGCCATGGGTCTTTCAGATTACTGTTTTTGAAGCAACCCAAGCCATATCTTCAGCGTCTTCTTTCTCAAAAGGTACAATTAGAGGGAGCAACCATACAATGAAAAAAGTTGATGTAAATTCTCTTTCCTTTAGAGATTGGATATAAGTGTGTGTTGAGATTTGGCTACACTGAAGACATGCAAATTTGTCTTTGTTAAGGTAAGCTCTCCAAGACTGTGATTGAGACAAATCTAAGTGCACCTATGTTCACATCTTATCCTCTCAACTCTCTGCCTTTCATCTCCATCAGATTACCTTGAATTATCTTTCAGGCTTATGTGTCTTTTCTTCGTAGATGTTGCAAGCAGCAGCATCCCTACAGGGCACATTACTGTTTACACAGACATTTTGGTTGGAAAACAATAAATGTTTTGCTACAAAATGCTGTTAGGAGTACATGCCATCACTGGAGACATTTCTGAATAAAAGCACTGTCTTCCACCTAACATCCATAAATCAGCATTGTACATATTAAGTGTACGTGTTGAAAGAGTGGACTGTGCTACTTACAGCACACAGTTGTCACGACTGCCAGGACAGCGAAGCAGCTGCATGGTGGTCATGCCATTTCATAGAAAAATGCCTGAATATCTAATGTATGTGCTACAAATTTGTGTTTAAAAATGTAAAACTTCACCATCCACAGGTGCGGCATTCAGCTTCTGCATTACTTTCTACAACATAAGACAACAGCCAGGATATACTGATTGTAATCATGTTAAAGAAACTGTTTATCGACTCTTTTCACCACACTCCCATGGGTGCCGCCATGTTTTCTCATGTGGCGATGTGTCTATTGCTTGCCTCTGCTAACAATGGCTGCGCACGACGCCAGCACAGCAAGCCACTGTTGCGGAATTTTTCCGTGACAATGTCTACATGAACGGCATAAAACTTTTGCCAAAGCTTCAGAAGACATGTCAATGTCGCGTATCTATCCTTTCAAGCTCATTACACCTTGTCCAAATGGTGCGAGCACTGTCGTACTGTGCACAGCTAGTAATTGTTTTCCGTAGAAACAGTGGTACGTATTTCTTTAAAAATATATTTATAGCCAATGCCTTGAAGCCCAGGTTGTAATGTTTCTGGCTCACTATCATTTTTGGTGCAATTTCATTACCTTATTTATTTTCTACGACATCACATGTGAATGTGTAAATTGTGCTACATTTCTCCATCCCGTGCTCCGAGCCTAAAGCATTTATGTTTTGAAATTTCCTAGTGGCTTACAGAAAATATGTAATATTGTTTGTCACTCCTTTACACTGTGGCTTGTGACGAAACGTTCAGCTTCTAACATTCTTGTGTAACATATGCAAACCCCCACTCATTGGGCGGCATAATCTTGATGCTCTTACATCTAATACTGTGAGTCGCACTGAGTTTCAGTGAATGGTGTTGGACGCTGCTGGAGACCAGAAAATCAATATTTACAAGCGCAAGCAAGTGTATACAAAATTTGCGGTGCTATCTGGCCATCATATTTGCATACAGCATATTTAGCAGATTTTAAATAACAATTGTAGTTTAGCATCCTCAATCTTCTCGGTTGATTATGAGGGATGCGGTAGCGGATGCAGGGATTCATTTCGACTGTCTGGTGTTCATTTAACATGCACCTAAAGCTAAGTACAGGGGCCTTCTTGCATTTCACCCCTCTCGCAACCGCGGCAGTTCTTGGGGCAATAAATAGCTAGGTGCGGTGCAAGCGCCATCTGTTTATAGTGAGCGAAAAGGGTTTACAGGTTCCTAAGAAAAATCCAGATGCATCCCATCTCTGGAGAAAAAGGAAATTGCATAGAAGGTTGATTCAGGGTTAGAAATTAATTATACAAGGGTGTCCCAGACTGCTTCGGCTAGTGGGTGTGCAAATGGGTGTCGATGGTCATTATAACAAGTGCTTTCTACAGCATGCAGCATTCTTTAAGGCAATTTACACAAAGTGTCCTATATGTCTAGTCTCTGCAACATTTCAGCACTATTTGAGCAGCTGCAAGCTTTCGTATAAGAACGCTAAATTTTTTAATATACATTCTCATTTACTTTGCAGAATAAATCAGTTTGGAGTCTTTTGTTCACACCCATCAGGTTGTGCCACAGTCATAGAAAAATTTTGATTGAGTCAACTGTTACACCTCCATACCACATGATATATTTTCATACATTTTCCAAATGATTACTGCTCTTATTATTGCTCACAAAAAAATTATAAAGCACTTTTATGGCAACTACATGCTGGACTCTTGGCAAGTTCGGTTGGTCTGCCTGGAAGTGTGGCCCATTTGCTGCTCAGTGGCGTCACACTAGGAGGAAAAGCCAATTTATTCACCTCACAACAGTGGTGCGACACACAAAGGAGCACCTTTAGTGATATGCCCAGTCTTGGATGCAGCAAAAATTAACATTCATATGCATGTCACAGGTAAATGTCGATTATTTCTAGTAGCAGACGGTGGTTTCAGTAAAAATAACTGGTTTATGGGAATAATCAAATGGTGTTGCTTTCAGTATATTAGGAACATTCAAATCTACATGGGGCCTCAGTGTGTAGTTTTATTAATACATATCAATGTTTTCTACCTGCCACCGTGACACTGTTACTGCTGTGACACATCACTTGACCAGGCCACTCAACACAGTGGGAGAATGAGCAGAGCTTCACTGCATTTGTGAAGGTAAGCACACAGATAAACCAGTCCAGAACTTATTGTGATAAGTCTGTAAACCAGGGGCAAATGTCAGCATGTCTTCAATGACTGCCCTTGCTTGATTCTTAAAACTTTGTACTTGCATTTTACCATGACACAAAGAGCTCTTTTGCTGCATATCAACCACAGACAATTGTTTCGCAAGGCTTAGACCATGATTAGGGATCTGCATTTTCAGAGTTTATTTTGGAGTTGATCCTAAAAAATCTGAGTTTATTGTTGGTTTCTTTTACAGTGCAATGAAATGTAGAGTTCTTGCCCTTTAATTGCGTTATTCACCTTTTTTGTTTGGCCCACACCTCAAAAACCGCCTGCTTTGTTGCAGAAATGGAAGGGGGGGGGGGGGGGGGGCAGCATACATGGTAAGGTAGGCTTCTCGTCTACAATGTCAAGCATACAGTCGAGGTCTGTGCAAAGGTTTTTGCAGATGCGTCATTCCATCGAATCGGCAGTAGCTGCAGGTGCCCAGTAGTAAACTGTACACATCATACAAATGAGTGCTCAACTTCTAGCACCTTAATTTGAGAGCACTTCATTTGAATTTTTCATCACGAAATTCAGTTTGATGGGCAGGTTGTGCAGAGTTTATTGCCATGACAAATGCCTTCACCTTGTCATCTTTTTCAGTGAAAGTAGTCCTGTCAAAGTCACGTGATCACAACTGAGGGTGCCTAAATTCCAAATTTTTTGTATAAATCTAAATCAATATTTTTACCGGAGCGTGCTTTTAAATTTAATTGAATTAATCGGAAAATGCACAACCATAACTATAATATACTCGCACTAAGTTTCACAGCAGCACTGCTTTCAATGCTGCTGCACAGCCCACATAATGGTGTCAAGCTCAGATTTTACCTGCAGTCTTTTACCCTTCCAATTTGCACACGACATGGACATCCCTTTTGTACTCTTTCATAGCAACTGCCACAAACTCTACTTTCAGTTGCCAAGCATTCCTCCCTTCTTGAGATGCTCTGTGTCTCTCTCCCAACTGCTCTGCATTAATTTATTCCGCAGCGTAATGGATGCAGCAGCTGCTGAAAAGAAGTCACCGTTAGAGGGACGTGCATATTTTGCTTAGAATGTTCTAAAACTATTTTGCTCTTGCAGCTGCACTGTTCTTGCTCAACTTTTGCAGAAAGATTGCATTTTGGAGTCTACGTCATTCATTTTAACACTTGGCACAATTGCCTGCTTTTAAAAAAAAAGATGCAAAGTTTCCTTCGTTGCGGGGATGCAAGCTGCTGTCGTGACGGCGTTAGCATAAACTTGTGAGACTGCATGCCGGAAGCGGCAGCAAGTAGCCGTTCAGGGATGGTTGCGTGTTCCAGAGGGGGCAACGTGCAAGTCTGGAATGCCTTAGCAGGTCGGGAAATGGATTTCATCTTTGCTGTGCCAGTGAAACAAACTTTGCCACGACAGAGCATGTGATTGCCCTGCTGCTCTTATCTGAGCAGCTGACTGTCTGTATATCCTCGTATCGCCAGTTTATCTTGTTTCCACGTGGTACTGACTTGAAGTAGTCGCACGGTCCATTAGGGAATTTTATAAAATGGACTTGTAGATGACAAAACAAATGTGCGAAAAGTATTTTAATAGCCAGTTATTCTAGACACTAGTGTGTACAGAAATAACTTTTGACACAAACTGCTGCGCGGCCTTGGTGCCTAGAATTTGCTTGTTTTTGCCTTAGCCGATTGAAATGTCTTGTTTGTGATAAATTTCAGCAGAGAATGAGCTAAGCATGTACAAGGAGAGAAATGCCAACTTATTTTAAGAAAGTCTCACTTCTGTAACCACACTTTGCATGTGAGCAAAAGTTATACTTCACCGAGACTGACAAATTGGCCACATGCTCAAGGCAAGAGCACTTCTTTCAACTGTAACCTACATCAGGAAGGCTTGTCGTTCTGTGAAATAAGCTTGTGTGTTAATTTGTGTATTGACAGGCAACATTTCACAAATTTGTTCATTTCAGTGTGCCATGTAGAACCTTGCTGTAGCGCCATCTTGCAGTTAAAGTACAATTAGCTCTTTCATTGAGAAATTCTAAGGACTCAATTTTAAGAAGTAAGCTCTAAACTTGGGCTCTCCAAAAATCTGTTTCCTGGTCAGCTTGGGTCTTTCTCAGATGGCTGGTCGTAAATCCAACGTGTAGAAAATTCCTGGAAACAGTGACATCATGTTTTCCATGTTAGCATATATTCTGTGCTTAGTTTGTCCTATTTTTAAGTTCCCATGACCCTAACATCTTGCGACAAGCTGTGCATCTGCGATTGTCATGACTGATTATTGCGTTCAGAAGTACTGAAACCATAAATTAACAACTCGCCATATTTTATCATAGCAGCAAGTCCACACTTGTTTGGCGCTCTTTGGCCACAGTTGCCCTTGCACCAAAAAAAAATATATATATACAGTCCACATGTGCTGCGTGATGGGATATTTACAAGACTGAAGCCGACAAGGGCATGTGCGTGACACAATGACACTGTGCTCATTAATACTTGTGCTGCTGTACGCAGCAAATGCACTAACCAGTGCTGGACGTCTTGTCAGCGGGACACCCAGCAGTGCCAGCGTGTGCAAGAAGTGGTAGTGGTTGGCACGGTCGTATGCCTCCTTTAGCTCTTCTGGTACGTCGTCTCGCTTGAACAGGGCTGCGCGACGGAAGGAATTGTAAATTAGCAGTCTAGCTAGCGAGAGATTGTAACGTTCATTTCGCGCGAATGTCTTAACGCGTTGCGACTCGCAACAGCAAGCATCGACGGCTCGTTGGTTTTTAAAGTTCGCGTCCCGATTTTCTTTTTAATTTATTTTACTTCTACGAGCACTTAATCATTTTCTACGCTCGTTTGCTTCGCAATGCGAAGGAAGCAAGTCTCGTGACATCTGTTCTTTCAGTTACCGAAGCTCAGCGACACATGTATAGGTATAATTGCACGAAAGACATTTCTTTTGTGCAACCGCTGAAAGGAAAACGGGGCAGGGCTGCCCGAAGAGTACTACGAGGGTCCTTTTTAGTACTACATCACCGCTTAGCAGCCGTGCCCTAAGTGCGAGCACAACATTATACCAAATAAATCGCATGAGCTGCTCGACTCCCCTCTTGTAGGTCTGCCGGGTCGCGATCGAAGGTCATACCGTACCAAAGTGCGTCGTTCGTACGCTGCCTACCGTGTGCGCCGTAAGCACCAAGGGCGACGGCTAGTGCGCCTGACAGTCCCGCAAGTCGCACGAAGCCACCGCCACTCTTGACGAGCTGACACGCCCACGAGGGCGGCTTCGAGAGTTCGTGCGGAGAGCTTGCAGGGGACGGCGATCCGTGCGCGTAGCCGCGCACATACCGCGTAATGAAGTTGTCTGTCACTGCGTCCGACACGTACGTGATGAACTTCATTGTGGGCGGCGATTTGCTTTAGTTCTTCAAGAACGCCACCAGCAGATCTTTTTTTTTTTCTCCTGCACACCACCCGCACACTGTTCACACAAGCTTTTCACGTAAAACTCGCACCAGCTGTTTCCGGATACTGTTTGGATTCACTTTCTCCCTTATCAATTTGTGCTGATTGCGAATATAATGCCAAAATTATTTTGTTCCTCAAAAGCACGATGTGTTTCATTTTAAAGCTCTTTTTTTTTTTACATTTATGTATAACATTTGAAGTTTTTTACGTTTGAAATAATCAAAGAACGTGCGCTGATGTAGTTTGCTTCAAGGTTTCATCTCCGTACATCGATCCAGAAGCAAATGAACGGTTGCAGAAAAGTTCTAAGGCCTTTTTGTCTGCTGTGACTCTGTCGCAGCAGTCACGGCCAAGTTCTAAGCTTTAAAGCGTCAATACTTAAGAAATGTATTAACATTTAATGCTCCGGTGTTGTAGTTACTGAAGCTAAGCAATCCCGCAAGGTGTCCGCTTAAAAACTCCATGCTTTTTGATTCAGGAAGTTGGCTAAATCATTTGTCCACGTAATGTTGTGTAGATGATGATAGCGATATTACTTGGTTGTTTTTGAGGATTCGATCTGTTTTCCACGCCTATGCGGGTTTGCGGCGCTGGTGGTGATCGTTTCATCGCTGCTGTGTAGCGTTGCTGCATGGAGGTTACGGGTTATGGTTCTGCGACAACGCTGCGGCGCTCCCACTAACTGCTGGTGAGACGAGCTCCTGAAGAAGCGGCGCCACCGAATCCGAAAACGCGCTTGACAGCAGTGCACTATGAGTGACGAGGACCCTGTGATACAAACCAACATTGATGCCACTTCGAGCAAAAGGGATGCGGTTACCAAGGGCTACTGGCACGATCCTTACATACAGTACTTTGTCAAGGCGACGGAACGCAAGACACCTGAAATCAGCCGCGGCTACTATGCCAGAGTTCAAGGTGTCAAAATGCTCTTGGACAAGTTCCTCAAGGTGAGTGCAGTAACCGACTTGATTTAATGAAAAAGATAAAAAAATACGCAAACCCAACGCACTGTTAGAATATATCTGAAGCGAACCATAAGTAAAGCGGCTCATTAACTCCTCTACAATTAACGGTGCTGCTTACAATTTTGTTTACTTTCATCCTAAGCAGCATTTATTCTCATGAATGTTTTTTTTTTTTTTTTTTGATGCACCAGAAAGGTCACAACTTACTGTCATGCAATTTTCGTATGTTTATGCACGGTATCGTTCACAAGCTATGCTAAAATGCACGCTCCAATTCAGGCGAATGCACCGTGTGAGACGTACTACACTACAGTGAACTAGCACTGTATACTACACGTAGCGATGTCGCAAGGACGGAAGCGATGTGTGATGCTTGTCTCATTTCTCTCTCTCTTCATCCCTATAACCCCTTCCCCCAGTGCAGGGTAGCAAACCGGACGTGCATCTGGTTAACCTCCCTGCCTTTCCTCTCTTCTGTTTCTCTCTCTTGTCGAGGGAAGATGACAGGTGTATGCACAGAAAAGTACGACACGTATCGAACAACCTTTATGGATCTTCCATCTCTTGTGTCACAGTGGGACTTACCCGTTCTGGAGGATTGGCCAGGAACGGGCACATCCCCCGTGGCACATGCTTGAATGGCTAAATAAAATAAAGTAAATCAAAGAACTCATAATAAATATTTCCCCATTTTATTTGCACATTGGTGTGCTTTAGAGGTACCTGTGAGGTGACATTACATGTACAGGTTTTATGTTTGGATGTTATTTTTTTGTTACACAGAACAGAGGTGCACATACTTGGTCAGCATACAAGGGTTGTATAAGTCATTCGCTGGTACTTTCATTCAGCTCACATATAACTTTTGCATATATAACCATAAATATATTTGCCAAGATAATAGCGACCAATGTAACAGCAGCCATGGCACACCTGAGAAAGTAGGCACAGAAAGCTTCACTTTAAATGGGACATCTACTTTATATATATTTATTATTAATGATTCTGCCAATGTCAAATGCACACTTTATTGATGTGCTGTCACACTTTTCTGTCAAGTCATCCAAGTAACAGTGCTGTTTTCCATTCGGGCCATCGGCAGTTTAGCGTGCTAAACAAGTGTGATCAGCTTTCTCTCTATCGAGGATAAATTAAGCTTTCGTTTGATTTGTTGGTGAGCATGTGTGTCAATTCTTAAAATATTTGTGCCCGTAGGTCTGTGGTCCCGAGTGCCAAATCGTCAATTTGGGTGCGGGCTTTGACACCTTGTTTTGGCGGCTCATGGACGACAAAGCGCAGTTTAAGAGCCTCGTAGAAGTAGACCTACCTGCCGTCACCACACGCAAGTGCTACTACATCCGACTGCGCAAGCAGCTCCTCAAAGGAATAGCCACTGAAGGTCTGTTTCGTCTTCATCGCTTGTACTTGTTTTCTTGACGTTTCCAGGTTATATTTCTACAAATGACTTTCTGTCTTGTCAATGGTCTTCTCATGTTTCTCTTACGTATTCCTGATGCTTTCTTTTCTTGTGTTTTGTGATTGTTTAAGCAAGGCTAGCTATTACACTCTGTGTTGGTGGAAATTAGAGAGTAGAGCCTCAAGGGAGTATTCTCTATTGTCACTTTTCCTCAGAACAATGATATATACATATTGGACAAAAAAAAAAAAAAAGTTATGTTTATGTGTCCTCGGTTCACTGCTCATGTATTATAAATCTGGCTGACCTTTTGAAGTCGTAGCACAGTACAAACTTGTTTTTATAACCTTTTAGTTCTCCTTCATTGCTTCAACTACGTTCTTCTTCATTGCTTCATCTGGTCTGCTGCTTTACAGTAGCATGCATCCTTGCCAATGCCCGTCAGGTGCTATGGTGCTGGGATCTTTTTTGTTCTTTCCCAGCATGCTAGTTACTTTTTCTGTGTGTTTCACCATTTACTTGCACGTCACTGCCTCCTTTTGCCCTTTCTAGATGTGTTTAACCAGCTGCTGATCCATCGTGCATCAGGTGTTAGCACACCAACCTTGGGTTAAGTACAAAATGTGCCACTGCTTATTTGCAGTTTTCATGAGGTGATGCTGCCTTTATAACAGTGCAACTGCTTGCATGTATGCAGATGATGATGTCCGGGTCAGCGCTTCAGACTTGCACGCTGGCCACTACCACCTGGTGGGCTGTGACCTGCGCGAGCTTGATGTGTTCGAAGCCAAGGTGGTGCACGAGTCTGGACTAGACCTTAAGCTGCCTACAATGTTCATCGCAGAGTGTGTTCTTGTCTACATGAGTTGTGACGAGTCATCGGCACTTCTGTCCTGGATCACGCGCAACTTCCCGAATGCGGTGCTCGTTTCCTATGACCCTGTGAGTTTTGCACTCATGTAACAATAATATTGATAGTAGTTACGTTGTCTGGTCCATTTTAACAGCCCTGAGCTATGCGCAAGCTATGAAGAATGTCGTAATGCAGGGCTGTGGTAAAATAGACCTTTCTACTCTGCAGTTTGCTTCTTCATGCTGCACTTATGGGCCGGCATAATGCAAAGATTCTGTTCCAATTCCCTTCCTTCTTGCGCTTCGTCAGTAGTCCAAATGGCACACTCCACCTACATTATCATCAGGATTGCCAACTCATGAGCAGTGGATGATAACAAAGGAATGTAGAACCAAGCAGAAGAAATCGTTACATTATACCGGCCCTCATCTAATGGCATCTGAGGTCAGGTGAAGTGGTTGTTTTCACACAAGATCTGACAGGCAAGTTCAGTTGACATATTTAGTTTTAATGATAAAAATATGTAGTACTGACTTTATTAACAATATATCACAGACAAACTTACTCTGTCAAAAAGTTTTTCCTTTTCCTGGAAATGAAGTTTCACAATTGTATTCACAAAGTGGAGCTTTTCAGATTTCGCAATGCTGACACTTCATACCACTATAGATCCTTCCTGCGAGTAGTAGGCTCTAGAAGAACAAGATGGCGCTTTTAGCGGCGTGCCGTACATTGCCTCATGCAAATGCGAAACAATTGTGCCGCTACTACCCTGCTACTGTGTGATCAGCTGTCAGAAATCTGGGTGAAAGCTAACGCACTGCACTTTATTCATGTTGCAAAATGTGAAACGGTATAAGGAAGACGTATGCTGTAGTTGGCTGCAAAAATAGTGACAGGCATATTAGGCATATTAAGAAATAAAATTAATCTGTGTGTCCAAATTCACGGATGGCTGTTACACAAGTAGTGCCTGTGTTGCTGGCCCTTTGAGATGCATGGCTTTCCTCAAGGATAAAAAATTCACGCATCCACCAGTGTTGGATTGCTAACCTCCAAAGAAAGGACTTCAACCCCGGAACATCGGCAAGAGTGAGTACCGCTCGTCACACAGTGACAAAGGGAGTAGCACCACTCATTGGCATAGTAAGTTTCTCGCACATTATCTGCAGGCATCCATCCACCCCAACTCACACTCAAACTTATGCCCACATATGAAGGATAAGTGAATGGGCGCACTCTTAAACTGCCCAAGCATTGGTGACGCACTACACTGACAGCACAAATGTTCAAAGCTGAATGTTTCGTGACGATCCATGTAGTAAGTGTGTGACTAGCGATAAATACGTCTTTGCTAATAGCTATAAGAAGTACAGAACGTCTTTCTAAGCCTGGTGCTCTGCAAGAACAAATTTGCCACAGCTGAGCACTCCTGCGAGTGATTTGGCAGAAAAGAATCAATGAGATAGTTATCGCAAAGAGCAACGTTACCGAGCCAGAAGCATGAAAAGCCACTGCTTCAAAGCATTTTGTAAATAAGGAACGAAGAGCAAAAGACACTGATCCTGATTTAATTCAGAAGCAAAAAGTTTCTACAGCTTGGAATATATTTCTAGTTCTGCTTCTAGTACAAGCACTGTATACACTGCTCGCGCCGTTTAAACAAGGCGTAAGGACCTTCGAAAGTGCTTCCGTCTCCTATCAAGCTGTGACCAAAGCTTCGTGTTCTTCACCCTGTCGCTGATATCCGGGGAAACAGTTTTGCTGGGCTGCACCGAGCTTCACGCACATCCATTGTAAACACGGAGGCAGCTTATGCAAACAATTGTATCGACATGTGATCAAACATGGCGGCACCCACCGCATCACCATGAAAATGGTCTATGTATAACACAAAAACCACAAAAGTTGTCGACCTCAAAATTTTTCTGCACGCGATTAAGCTTATAAAAACATGAGTGTTGAAATGTTGGCTCTGGGCTGAGGCTTTCTTGTTTGCCCGTTGTTAATCCGTTCAGGTCTTTATCCCCCTCTGACCTCCTTTGTCTTGTTTGGTTACATCTGTGCAGGTCAACATGGACGACAAGTTTGCTGAGGTGATGGTGGAGAACCTAAAGCAGCGCAATTGCCTTCTAGCGGGGCTGCAGGCATGCACTACCATCAAAGCCCAGGAGGAAAGGCTAGTGGATTGTATTTTCCTTTATTAGTTACACTGCTGTCATCATTTCCACTTCACTGTAAGTGGTGACCAATACCAAAAAAGCAGCAAAATAAATATACCTTTGGGCATTGGCATTTGAAGATATGAGGGAAGGGTCAACACTATCCGTTCCAGTCTGCTGAATGACTGCCCCTGTAAACAAATGTCTTCTGTGTTTTAGCCATTACTTGACTATACTATATTGCACATTAAGTTGACAAGCCATGAAAGCTAATGGCCGAGAGAGCTGCAGTTGTATTTGCTGGAACAATTGCTAACTTAGTGTTATCTTTACATTTTCCATGTTCATGAAAGTGTATGTAGTCATCTTGGTAACAATTTCAGGGTGCAAGAAAACACTCACATACATGCATACAGTCACACACTCAAGAAATGACCCCCTCTGTTTGTGTGTGAGTGCGTGTCTTCTTGTGCCCTGAAGTTACCCAGATGAATTACCAACTAGCCCAGCTACAAGTTCTAGGTATTTAATCACTTCTGCTTTGATTTATCACTTTCTATCCATAGATATGACTGAATCAAGGTTCAAATATATTTGCTATGTGTGTTACAGTGTTCATCAAAATGTTTCTTCCTCATCTCTGCAGCAGTAACATAAGTCGAATGAACTTCTGATCTTGCCTGATATTAGTAGCTTAAATTAGACATCCAAAGGGAAGTACAGTAAAAGCTCGATGATACGATCACGGCTAATACGAATTTCCGGATGATACGAATTTTTCTGTGGTCCCGGCCGAGCCCCATTACTTTGCAACGTGCTAGAGAACGTTGTTACGAATCGATTTTCAGCCTGTGTCGGTTGATACGAATAAACGCCGCCCCACCGACGGCCGCGAAAGACAACAGCGCGCAGTCACGCGCTTTCTCTCCTTCTCTTTTGGTGCGGAGGCGCGACGCCAGACAGCGCGGACTCCGCGACTGGGCGCGAAGAGTTTGAAGCGGTGGCGCTTTTGGTGCTTTTGTACTTTTCCTCCTTTCTGCGCGCTTCGGGCCGCGTTCTTCGTGTTTGCGCCATTTTGCCTAGTCGCAGCGAGCTATGTCTCGCAAGCGGAAAGCACTCTCCTTTAAAGAGAAATTAGACATTCTTCGAAAGGTCGATGAGGATCCCAAGAGGAAGCGGACGGAGTTGGCTAAGGAGCTAGGCCTCGCAACGTCAACACTGAGCACAATTGTTGCACAGCGAGACTATAATGAAAAACGTGCTTTCGTTCAACGTCAACGCGAAGCAAGCGAATTCGAACACGCTTATTTCGAACATACCGCGCACCGACAATGCTCTTAGCAGCGCGCCAAATCACGCGGCGGCGCCTCCGACCTGCATTGCTCCGACACCGCCATAGAGCAAAAGCTCAGGAGAGACCCCTCGATGCCGCGCGCGAAGGAACGGGGAAAAAAAAAAATGTCACAGTTTCGCCCTAAGGGCGAAGCAATGAATGCGATAGCAATACAGCAATGTCATACGAAGTAAGGTGAGCGGCTTTGGTAGCAATATGAATTGTAGTAAACATGAGCTGATTAAGTAAGCAGGTGTGCTGCGGCGTAAGTAGACCGACATGAAGAGAGACTCGATGACCACGAGAAGGCGCGTGTGAAACGGTGGTGTTGATGAGAAGCGCTTCCCGTGGGCAGCGCGTGCGAAGGAACAGACCTGTAGCGCTGCACTGCCGATCCGGGCAGCATTGCATGTGTAGCGTGCGTTGGAAAATGTGACCCGACTATTACTAACTGAATGAACAAGCGTGGTGTGAGCGCGCACAAACACGAATAGATCACACTGAATGACTGCAGACAACGACTGTCAAAACGCTGGCAGCAAGCATACGCCGCAGCGGGCGAAGGTACGTGCGGACGAGCGCGGTTGTTGGCAGCGTAGAAGTGCGCCCCCCCCCCGCGCTCCCTCCGGCGCTGGCTTCCCGCTTCCTTGCTTGCGCGTGGGTGATTGAGTGCGTTCGCTCTCCGTGATAGCGCGCGTCCCCGCACGCTTCCGCTCGGGCATACGGCGCGCGGCGAAGATTTTATCTATAGGGAACCTCACGGCGACGACGACGGCAGAAATCCGGTAGAAGTGTCCATATAATTGCTATCGCAATAATAAAAAAGAACCCGCGGCGGAAATTTCCTTCTCTCTCAAATTGCAAGGTCGCCGTTTCTGCATCGCGCCGGAACAAGCGTGTACGTGCCGACTAGAGTGTTCTATAGACCTACACCACGGCGCTACGTCACGAAAATGCGGTGGCGCTGTCGTCAGAATTTAGTTTCGCTTGGTAGGCACTCCGCCGCCGAGCCGCCTCCCGTGTCCCGCCTACCACAGCAGCCGCTGGGTTTCGCGGGTGGTTGTGCGGTTCCATCTGTGAGGTCTTTATTCTATGATATTACAATGAAAGAAACGCAGTATATGGACGAGCTGAGTTGCGTCGAAATACGCAAGGGACTAAAGTTTTTATAGGTTTCCTGTTGATGAAAACCGTCGCAAGCAATGGGCCGCCGCGGTAGAAAGCGAAAGTTAGATTATGATACCAGATCATCGCAATGCGCAATGCGCAATACATTTCGTAACCGTTAAGCTTCTCTTTTATTTTGATTGGCGTGCATTAGCCGATCTTAGGATCTTTACGATCTTAGGATCATATATCGTTATTAGCGTGCCATTATAATTGCTTGCCGCACTGTGGGAAAGCTAGATTAGGATTAGCCTTGAATGTAGGTCGAGCGAGCAGATGCCCAAAAAAACACGTCACATTCGAATTTGTTTTCATCTCAAAGAATTGAGCCCCCAGCAGTGTAAATATCCTATCACACGTTCACATACGCAGGCAGCAGGGTCACAGCTGCGTTTATTGCAGTGTGGAAGTCATAAACGCGCCTAAACGTGTCAGTTAAATTTCGAGCGCGAAACAAAATGTACAGTGTTAGTACAGAGTTGGAGCGATCGGACGGCCGCGTACAACAGCTAGCTCACATAGCGCGGGCCTACACAGGTGGCGTCGCCGTAGAGCCGGTACTAGGGTTCCTCGATGCGTGCGCCCCCCTCCGCCGCCGTGGAGGGTGGAGTCATTCTGTGAAGGGGTGAATGCCGCCTTTCGACCGGCGGCCGCCATTGCGCTCCCCACGCATCGTCGCGGCTGGTTGAGTGAGACACGTGTGCGGCGTCTTCTAGGGCAAAATGCCCAGGTGTTGCGTACCACAGTGCACAAACCATTCGCGAAATGGCTGGAAGATGTTCCGAAAGATCCGAAGAGGCGACTCCTGTGGCTGGTAAAGATCAGGCGCGACAAGTGGCAACCCACGGACCGTTCCTGTTTGTGCAGCGTATACGTTATTGCCTTTCTGTGTTTGGGGAGTTGAAGCTGTGTGACACTGGCACTTTTGATCGCGATCGAGCCTTATCCGGATCGAATTTCTCGATCGTCATCAGCTCCCTTGCCCAAGCTGCAGAAGGAACCCGATCATTGTTGAGAAATCAGGTCCCGATCGGGCTTAATCGTAATCACCAGTGCACCGTGTGTAATAGTTCATTTGCACGCTATTTCCCGTAGCGTTTGTCCGTCTTGTAGTCTTGATATCTGGCATGTAAACGTGCCTGTTTAACTCGTTCGTTTCTGGATAGCACAAAATGCGCCGTTCTTAAACGCTTGTTGTGCATGAGCTGCAAGTGCGTAAACATCTGCGCCTACGTTGTGCGCTTTTAAATGCGAAGCATTTCTTAGCGCACTTCGGCGACATTGAGCATATCTATTTATCTATCTATCTATCTATCTATCTATCTATCTATCTATCTATCTATCTATCTATCTATCCATCTATCTATCTAGCCGCCTACGACTTTGGGCTCTCCTGGCCGTTTCGTTAACGGGATGTATACTAAAATTGGTATGCCACAACATGACTGCATGACGAACATAAATGACAGGTCATAACATGAAAATCAAAGCATGAATGTCATGAGCGGCATGATTTACGTGCGACGGTCTTGGTGCTCTCCTAGCCCTTTCGTTAATGGGATGTATGCTAAAACTGGTATGGCACAACATGACTGCATGACGAACATAAATGACAGGTCATAACATGAAAATCATGACATGCATGTCATGAGCGGCATGATTTACGTGTCACGGTCTTGGTGCTTCCCTGGCCGTTTCGTTAATGGGATGAATACGAAAATTGGTATGCCACAAGATGACTGCATGACGAACATAAATGACAGGTTATAACATGAAAATAAAAGCATGAATGTCATGAGCGGCATGATTTGCGTGCCACGGTCTTGGTACTTTTGCAGACGTTTCGCTAACTTGATATATACCAAAATTGGTATGACGAGACAACAATGTCTGACGACCATGGGTGACACGTTCTAATAACATGAAAATCGTGACATGCATGTCGCGCCAGCTCGAAGCCACGAGAATCAGTGGGAGTGGAAGCAAGACATGCGCTGCAGTTAATTTGCAGTGAGTTGTAGCGCTTGTTCTTGAAAAAATTCTCAACCAAATAAACAATGTACGACATGAGAAATCGCTATGTATTGAATGCATTTTGTTTCCTCTACGTTGAGAAGCCGTGTGGCCGCTTTATTTTAAAGATATTGATGACCGGCTGCTTTATAACAGTTACCGGTTTAAGCTATATTGCTGCGGAAAACATGCTCAACAAGGTTTCATAGTCAATGCCTGCATGAGAGCCATGATTTAATGACACAAAAGTCATATGTAGAGCACCAAATCATCTGACATGTATCCCCCCCCCCCCAACAATGTTTACCCATCTGCACATTTACAGGACGGTAAACGAAATAAAAAAACTCAGAATACCCTGTGTTGCAGCATGCAGTCCATAAATGGGGTAGCTGATGACTGATTCGAAAACACGAATGTTTTTTACAATTTTGTTGAAGGCACAAAACACACACAACGAAATGCGATGGGAATCGCGCGCGCGTGTGTGTGTGTGTGTGTGTGTGTGTGTGTGTGTGTGTGTGTGTGTGTGTGTGTGTTTCGCACGTTTAACCAATACATAGCCCAACAAGACGCTATCTTAAGGTGTTTACGCAGCTGGCGTGTATGGTAGCCTTCCGCTGCCAGCGAGACCGGCTGCAAATTCCGCTCTAAAAATAAAGATTTCAGAACGTAAATCGGAGACCTTCACGCTGCCGATGCGAAAACTTTGTGTTCTCGTCATATCGTTAAAGTACCACACGTTTTACATAACGAAGTCTACGTGCAGCTGCGCAAAGTACCGCTTGCTGCCTACCCTGGCTGCCTGCGGAGAGGGCATCATAATGGCGGACGCCGTAGCAGACGACGCGGTTGTCTCCACCCTCCACGGCGGCGGAGGGGGGCGCACGCATCGAGGAACCCTAGCCGGTACCTCGCCGGTCCCATCACCGAGGCGATCGCTTCTATCACCGCTCACGGCGACGTAGAAATCGGCTACAGCTTGTTCTTAACTTGAAATAGCGCTTAATAGAAAAATATCTCGAATTTGCGCGTGTGTCGTAAAGCAGCGTCCACTGGCACGAACGGCATTTCGTCTCGCAGACGGGAACCAAGCATCGCCCGTCTCAACGAGGTGGCTCGGCTGGCTTGCAAGTACTACGTTTCGTTTGCTATTCGTACCAACGATACCAACAAAACCAATTCATTCAAGCCCACGTTAATCGTGTTGTCAAAAATAAGCGCACAATGATGAGCAGCAGGCCAGGTCGCAAGCGCTGTCGGCCGTCACTGCGGCGGTCAACGAGCGAGGCCTAGCATCTCGTTCGGCCGTATCCCGATGGGGGCGAGATGCAAGAACGTCCACTGGGTGCACATTAAAGAATCTCATGTAGCCAAACTAAATCCGGCGCCCCCACTACTGTGTGCTTCATAATGATATCGTGGTTTTAGCTCCCCCACCCCATTAAAAAAAGATGCGCCATCCGCGCGTGCAAGCGGTGCATGGCGGCGAACGTGGGTGGAGCCAAACGTTGGGCGGAGCCTACGCGACGTCGCTATAGGGACTAAAATATATCGACGGTGCCTACCGCTGTTTACAAACATGGTGTAGGTCTATAGGCAACCGTATTCTAGCACACAATAGTGCCGACGTCTCAGCCACGCGGATAAAATGGCAGTGAACCCTTCTCTATTTTCTAGTCATATGTTGACCTTGCACGCTGCGGCAGCAGCGCAGAGGGAAGCAGCGGCGGAGGCACCACAGTCGGGCCAACGAAACTGCCACGCCCGCAAACGCTCGCTTCCCGATAACGGCAGAAAACGAAATTTCAGGGGGCGGCTAAAATAAGCTGGCGCCAGCACGGCGGCGGGCGCGCACGGAGTCGAAGGTGAGAGAGCTACGAGGGAGTTGAGAGGGAGGGCGAGGGGAGCCACCGAAGCGGCGGAGTTGACGCGGCCAAATCCGCTTCCCTACCGGCCTCCTCCCTCACCTTCGACGGTCTCCGCGCGCACCCGTGTGCCGGCGCCGCCCGCTCGCTCCCTGAAGCTTCGTTTTCTCTCGTTATCGGGAAGCGACCGTTAGCCTGCGTGGGCAGTTTCGTGGCCCGCGCTTGCTATGTGCTTGCGCGCCGCGATATTTCACGACTCGCACCGTTCGTGCATCGTGCTATGGTGCACGAATACTTCAAAAATACGTCCTTTTAATTCGAACAAATTTTCGGGCCCCTTCGAGTTCGAATTATCGAGATTCGAGAGTAGTTTTAATTGTGTTTCGATGATACGAATTTCGGCTAATACGAATATTTTTCGTGACCCCGTGAGATTCGTATCATCGAGCTTTTTACTGTAAATGCAATTTCAGCATAACTTCGAACTTCTGCATATGTATCACTTAGTGAGAGTAATATTTGTAACATATTGGTTTACCAAAAATGGCATGAAACTACCGGTAAAATGCACCATGGCAATGCCACTTTCAAATTCCTTGAGACGGTTCACCTGCCATCCCAAATTGTAACCATGATGAACTAGGGCTAGCTAGGTTTTAATTGAAAAAGGAATTGCTTCAAATTTGGAAACATAAATTTTAACCTGACTACTATTACATGCTGAAGTCGCAATATCAACCTAAATCCATATTTGTCACCATGTGACATTAGACAGCTTTAGTTTATCGTTAGCATAATAGTGGGGTTTAGGGAAATAGCATTGCCATTCTGCAAGCGAACTTCGCAGAAAGGGAGTTTTAGTATAGCGTGATAGTGTAGTTTTGGTGTGGGATGCTATTCAAATGATGCTTTAAATTTCGTATATATAGTGAATTTTATGTATTCTACAAACTTTGCGTGTGCGTCCCAAAAGTGCGAAAGGCAATGCAACGACAGCCGGGAGCGCGTTGTATTTGTACTTTCCATGTATGCTGATCTGTGACAAAATCAATGCAAGCCTGTTGACCATGGCCTCCGAGATCTGGCCATGTGTCGTTGCACTTACTTCTCGACTTTGCCATTGGGTCTCTCATTAGGCCTGGCATCACCTGACCACCATCCCTCCATGAAATTTATTTTGACTTTAATAAAGTTGTTTCTCTCGCATGAGGCCACGGCGCGTTCAAAACGAGAAGCTATCTTGAAAACTCCGCAAGGTTATCTATAACACTGTCGTCGAAGAGGCCTTTTACACAGTCGTTTGCTGCAAATTAAGTCAGTTCTACAAAAGAAACGCCAAATTTCGTTCGAAACGGGCAGCCGAGAACGCCACCATGTTTTAGGTAAACCACGCACTATGGGTCTTTTGGTGTTCTGCGCATGTGCATTTCGATCCCGCTATTAGGCTAAAGTAGAACACTAGACAAGCGTTTTATATTTTTTAAGTATTCCCTAATGGTAAGAAATATATTGTCTGTTGAACAAATTCAAAAAGTTCCAAATGCGCACTTACTTTAGCAAGCCCAGCAGTTGCCCATTCTAGTGGCTGTTTTAAGTTCAAAGAAATGTATTTTATTCTGAAAATGCAGCAGTATGCTACATTCTTTTTAAGAAGGCTTCCAAGTATTTACATGCTTTTGACTCCCTTGGTTTTGTAGTCAGCTTTCAAGTGGTGCAATGATAAACATAAGTAAAACACTTTTGCCGAGTATTCATTTATGCATGACAAGCTGCTTGCATTGTCAACAATGCAGGATTCGCCAGTCAGGCTGGGAAGTGTGCAGAGTCTGGACTATGAACCAGGTCTACCAGTCATTCCCCGCCCTTGAATTACACAGGTTAGTTTTGCAAGCACAAGTGCTCAGTCAATTTCTGCACTGCATTAGCTTTGTATTTATAACTTTTTAGCAATTAATTATCAGTCAAACATATCCACTGCATGTACCTCTGTCCAGCACCTGTTAAGATTAGCTTATTATTGATGTATTTCCTAGGCAACACTTTCTTTTTCCCCATATTTAATGCTACATTTATTACCTGTTTATTTCTCATTATATGCCACCACTTCAGAGCCTTACTTTAGTGCTTTTAAAACCATATTTCTTCATCGTTAAATGCCCTGCGGGCAAACCTAAATGTATGAAATACAATTTTTTTAAAAAAGAAAAAAAGCCAAAGAAAAATATCTCACTGCTTCAAAGGTGGTGTTTGTCATTTATTTGGCTTCCAGGGTGGAGAAATTGGAGATGCTGGATGAACGGGAGCTATTGGATCAACTCTTGTCCCACTACTGCCTCTGCATAGCGTACAAGGGTGGAGGTGTGCCCTCCAAGTTTGAGCAGCTGTGTTTCCCACTCGACAGCCACTGATGTGCCAACTGTTGTGAAGAAAGAACTGCCACACTTGGTTTGGTGCCTATCCCGTCTGGGCAGCACATGTGGACATCTCATGTGGCATATGTGTTGCCTAGGGAATTGGGACTAGGATTGAAAACTTTTTGGTGGGCAGCGACAGGAATGTGGAAGAAAAAGTATGTTACGTTACTGTGCGCTCACAAATGCAGTATCCCAGTGATAAATTTGTTGGTTACCGCACATTCATTTCATCACAGCAGTCCCATTTTTGTTGCTAACAAAGCAGGTTTCCTGTGCTTTGCAGGGACATGCTTATTGGTGCATAAGTTTTGCCCACTGTGTAGTTAGTTGTTTTATGGACCTACCGCAGTACAGCCTGCTTAATATTTGGCCTACCTTGGTTTCCATGCCATTCAAGTTACATGGCACCAAGTTACGTGTTCCTGTAAAAGTTGATGTCGGAAGCATTATTAAAGCATGTACAAACAACAAAGTGTGTGTTCCATTGCCCAGCTGTCATATTACGCACATTTATACAAAGTGTATGAATGACCACACAGAGCTTAGGCCATTGTCTCAATGTGCACAGTTTAAGGGGAAGCCACTGAGTCATATATGCTGTTAGGAGGTTAAAAAAATATATATATATATATATATATATATATATATATATATTAGTTACCCACAACAATATGCAGCCTTAGCACACGCGTGTTTTGTTATTTCTACTTAATTTTATTTCAATTCACAGAATACACTTGAAACCAAGGAAAATTGGGCTGAAGGTGTTTTGAACACCTGATGAAGGCCCAACCTTCTTTTAGTAATTCAAGCCCATGCTATTGTAGCATTGCATATGTGAAGTGATTTACACAATGTTTACAAAGACACTAAAACTTGAATTCGCTTTCTAAATTTTGTGTTTCCTTTCTAAGCAGGGAAGAGCTTGGCGATAGGGAGATCCCATAAGCAATTTACTGGTCAAACAAAAGACAAATGTGTAACATTTGGGTGTGCATTGCATCACACAAAAACTTAGCACAGAACACTGACACCATTTGTTCTCAGTTCACATGTTTTACATTTGGTAGACTAAGGTGCACATTATCCTTGTAAATGCAGTGCAGAAGAGACAGACTGCAGTTCTGGTGTCTGTGTCTTTTGCCTTTTTGTGTGCATATTACACACACTATGTTTAAAAGTATGAATCAGTAGTAACTAGCTCAACTATCGGTCCTTATTCAGTGCAAGATACTGCCAATATTTTACACAATGCATATGTGAATGTTTTGGCACCTGATGTTATTATGGTTGTCAGATTCCATTGGTAATATTATGTGGTTCTAATAGATCAAAAGTATTAAATGGTAGATAATAGCTCATGTTCAAGTTGCCAACCAAAATGCCAGGCAGACTTGGATCAGATGCATATTCCTACACAGTGGTAATGACCTGAATGAATTATCTGAAGGGGTGTGGTACCCCCATTGATGCAAGCAGATAGTACCTACATTTTACAGCGACAGACTCGTAGTGGTCAGTAATGCACAAAGGCACAGGCAGTACCTAGTACGAAATATCATTTTTCAAGTAAAGTAAAACAGTTCCACCACACTCGTGCTTATGATAAACTTCTTCACATTTATAACCACCAAAAGTAATATCTGCATTTCAGAACCATGTCTCAGTAAAAGCAAAAAGATCAAATTTATGTTCTACAAACATTTAAATTAAAGATAGACGGCTCGTAATCTACTTGAGAAAAAGCTCCCAGGACGATTACGAATGTTTAAGCTTTAGCGTTGGTATGGGCTAAGTGTTTTCGCTCCGTGTCCTGAGCTTGCCGAGTTGCTTGGAGGTCTGAAGGTCCCGCTTCTTCCATGACATTTTAATGTAAAGAATGTTTTATAGCATTCTCGTTTAAACTACTAAACTCCTCTCCAATAGCGCTCACTGGCTTTCTAAGCATACACTGCCGTAGCTGAAGGTGCTATGATGACTGCCATCAGAACAATGGGGTGACTATTCTTAAATTGTGAAGATAGTAAAAAGATTACAGCATGACGACGACGGCATCAAAATGATAGCATGAAAACAACCATGTTTAGACACGATGGCATGACAGTGGCGTCATAATCATGATTGAATGACGACAGTGTGGTTACGATGGAATGATGTTGATATATATTGGCGGTAGGATGACAATGGGATGACGAGGAGTGTATGATGACATTGGTGTGACGACGGCTGTATGATGATGGTGTGACAACTATATCACAATGAATTCTCATTATTTGACACTGCAAACATTTAGCAGCAGCCACGTTTCTTACCAAGCATTCATCGCAGGGTACACAGCATGGCATGTTGCACCTTTGCTTTTGTTGTGATAGCGTTCTAAGGCTAGGAGGAATGTAGATGAGCTTAGTCAACTGTGCCAAGTGCAGAAACCGCAGATGCAGAACACTGAATGAATAAATAAATTTCATCTTTCGTCCCTGTGATGAGCAGTGGTCAAACGAGGGATGTCGTTGGAGCCAACGTTTCATTGCAGGCACTTGTCTTCATCAGGGCCGATCGCCTTGTTGAAATGCTGGCCCCAGCGACATCCTTGTTTGACCACTGCTCATCACTTCAAGCCTCCACCTTCCTTCGACCTCCTTGTGTTTCACCTCTGCGGTTTAGACAAAGCCCTGCTAGAAAGAAGACACTGCGTCATCCACACTACCACAGCCCCGACAGAATATCACTGTGCCACAGGCATTCCAATTGATATGCTAAAGTGTGTATACTTGAACAACTCCTGTTTCACCCTGGGATCTGGAAGGAAATATTGATTGCATTTTAGCAGCAACCAAGAAACGGAGAGCTGTACAGTAGCAGAGTGCATGAGAGAAAGAATTGCTTTGAACACGCTCATTGTAGAAAACAAAGTCTCAGATTGTCATAGTTGAACATGGATAAGGAAGAGGAGCAGTGGAGATACTACTATAATGCAATTGGTAAAAGTGACTTTGTGGTGTCGGGACATGATTTTGTTTTAATACAGCAGCGTTTATACTACTATAATGCAATTGGTAAAAGTGACTTTGTGGTGTCGGGACATGATTTTGTTTTAATACAGCAGCGTTTATACTACTATAATGCAATTGGTAAAAGTGACTTTGTGGTGTCGGGACATGATTTTGTTTTAATACAGCAGCGTTTATTTGCCCATTAGTGAGGGAGCACACAGGTTCCTGCTTTCAACCAAATCGGGTGGGTACACATATGTTTCCATTCAGCATTAGTTCTGTGTAACATCTAGTCAGAAGAGCAACCACAAAAAGTACAGTGAAATCAAGTTTCACTTGTCATGCCCCTTCTACTTCAGTGAATAACCATCACAAATTAAACAGAGGAGCCTCCCAAAGTCAAATTAAAAACATCAAATGCATAATAATAATAAAAAAAAGAATTACATGAGTGTGCAGACTATGAAAGGTCATGCATTTAATCCAGCACTCTCGGGACTATCGAAAGGGTTGAATGTTTTGACAAATTTTGCCTCGCTAAATGTTCCATATATGACAGCAAATGAGCACAACCTTCTGACAGTTATGTCTCTTTTGCAGTCATTGTTTTGCTACAGACAGAACAACACATTTTAGCAAATAGCAGAAAACCTTAATGTCTTTTTTTTTTTTTTTTTTGTTAGCACCAACACGTAAGTACCCTTAGTGCTTTAACATATTTCTCTACCTCTGTTGCCTGACAACTTTTATTGCTAAACTGCACGTTTTTTGTTGACTGTGTGACATGCTGATTTGAGAAGCAAAAGCAAGATGTAAGGGTTCTTTCTTTTTATGTCGGCGTGTCTCAGGACCGTCACTCAGAATGTAAACACGGGATTTAACCGCATTTCTGCAAGTAATATGAATCCACAGACAAAACCAAACTAAATGTGTTCACTGCAATGCTCAGGCGTCTGGCTGGTTACGCAGGGCGTTTCTGAATTCATGAGACAGAAGCGGTTGTTGGCACGATAGCAGCGACCCCGCAGGGGCAGGACCAAATTTTGTCATCGTGTACGAGACCTGTGGTGCGAGCGAATACCGGGCAAATAAACATACAGGCTCTAATTTAAGCAGATCCCTGCGAAGCCGCTGCCTTGCCTCATCTTGCTGCTGCATACTGCTGCGGCACCCCCTGAGGTTGTTCACTTCTGAAAGCTTACGCAGGACAGCATTTGCATCAGCTGCTAGTTCTTTTTCTCTAATATTGGTGCACGGCAAGTGCTGCGCTACTCTTGCAAATCCTTTCGACTGCAGCAACGAAACGGTCTCGAGAACTCCCATGAGGTGATTGCAGGCGCTTTCTCCATCTGAACATTCACAGCTGCCTCTAACGATTTCTGCTTCCGAGTTGACAGCAGCGACGACAGAATAGGCCGAGTCTCCTTTCTCGCTTTGATAACAAGTTGCCTTGATGAAGACAAGCCCATCACTGTAAATAAAGAAAATAATAAAGTAGGATGGTAAGGGTTGGTAAGGGGGTGGAAAAGATTTAATTTCGAATACACAGAGCAGTACATCGTGTGGTGTGTTGTTTCCGACCTTAGCAAATGTTCTATATATTAACATTCACACGCGATTTTGTCCGCGTACTGGAAGGAAAGCGCGATAACACGGCAACTGGTACGCAACATCAAGCACCTTGCGGCAAGCTTGGCACGTGACCTGAGGAAGCTAAGCAATCCCAGTAACCATACCTTATTTTGCAGATGTTGCTTCGTATGGAGGACGTTATCACGAAGGGGTCGATGTTCCAGTTCCGCTCTGCGCCCGGCCTACTTGAATAATACGTCAACATACCCTCATCGCTCAGGCGCGGAATGACGGTAATGTTGTTCTCCCATCCTTTAGTGGGAAAAGCGGCCACTTGCGAAGAATTCGCCATGGTAACTGTAGCAGGGCTCTCACGTTCTCAAACACAGGATTTAATTATGGCGGCACGCGGGGCACGCCAGAGAATCATAAAGAACCAACTGCGTGCGCACAAGATGACAGGATTGCCTTGGATTGTCTTTGTACACTCATGTACACTTTCCTTTTTTTTTTCTATACATGGCCGCCGTGACGTTGTTTCCGGTAGCTACAAGCACGCTACAAGTGTACGTACAAAATGGATACGTACGTAGCACGTAAAAAGGCGTAGACGAATCCAATTGAAAGATGGCGGTGGTTACAATGGCGTTTGAAGTTGAGCTGTAGTGTAACTGTAGTTGGTCTTTATAGCACTCGTAAACAACTCGCAAGGCGTTTGACACGCACTACGTTTGGCGCTAAAAATGAGTCATGGGAGTGCAAGCAAGGTGAGTTTCTATACGCGACGAGTCATTGCTTTTCAGGGTCGTTTCTTTTCCTTCGTCAACGGCGAAATAGTTCGCTGAGACATGCAAAATGTGCCACAGAAGTTTAGAACATAAGCAGTGCCAGACGCGGCTTTTAGCTTTTCGCACTGCAGCTGTGAGACAAAGCGGTAGCTTGTGTGACCTGTGGTCCTTCTGAATTTAGGGGTTAATCATTCGATTGAGTTTATTTTACCTGACCGCTTCAAAATGTTGCCGCGCCGTTTTATTGCGATAGCAATTATATGGACACTCAAAAGCAGATTTCTGCCGTCGCCGTCGCCGTGAGGTTCCGTATGACGTCAGTGGAGATTTTTTGTTGCGATCTGCAGGTGGGGGAAATTTTCACAGCCGCGGGAGCTGCATTCACCAAGCTCGGTGAACTGGCTGTCCAGCTGTACTCTGCTTCTGAGCCATCGCCAGCCGGGTGAGCATTACCATCAGCGCTTTCTGCTTCGACTCTGCGTGCGCAATTGCGATGACTGGTCTGCTGATACGAGCCTTGAACGCGCCTGCATCGAAAAGTTCATTTGGTCCACAGTCAACAGCACAGTGAGACAATACTCAAACGTGTATGGTGCCGGATATCGTAAACTATAGCTGGTATTTGAGTATCGTTGCGCAACAATGTGCTCGACAACGTACAGTGGCTATGACGTTGCGCTGCTGGAGTCGGGAGTTCAATCCTGGCCGCGGCGGCCGCACTCCGGTGGGAGCAGGATGCAAGAACGTTCGTGTTCCGTGCATTGGGCGCACGTTAAACAACAAGAGGCCAAAATTCATATGGAGCCCCCCACTACGGCGTTCCTCATAATCAAACCGTGGTTCTGACACGTAATACCCCGGAATTTAATTAATTTTAATCTGTGATCCATTTAGGATCAGCATTATTGCACGTTTGAGTTTCGCACCTCCGATAAAAAAGTTTTTGCTAGCTGTGAAAATTGCCCCGCAAAAATTCCTGGAGTGGAGCTGTATTGTAAACTGTTGAAATTGTTGCATGTGCTAAGTGTGTAAAACTAGAAAGTTTTGAGCACGCTTTATGCAAGTCTCGTATCATGGCCGCGTTCATCGTTTGCAAGCAGATCCAGAAGTGGTACTGAGTTGGTAATGCCCACGCAGGGGCAAGTGGACTGACGACGAGGTCGAGATGCTGCGCAGTGCAGTGAAGCGCTTTGGAGACGACCTGAATAAACTTAGCGATCACATAAAGAATCGCACCATGTAAGTTCGCGGCCCTACAAGCAATGCTGTTCGTAATTTACTGTGACATTGTCTGTCCTAAGCGCACATCTACAGACATACATAGCTTTATTGTTGCTTTTTCTCTAGTTGATGCGTAATATATCTTTGTACCTAGCTGCAGTGCTCAACTTAAGCTTTTATGTTGAAGATGAACAGTGCTGCTAAATATAACACTGCAGCAAAAATCGCAATTGTTCACCTTTCTGCTGCTCAATGATTGCATTAAAGGGGATTCTGCAGCACAATACTAAGTTATGCAGCATTATTATATCGTGCTTCTAAAATATAGCGAAGTGGGCACTCATACCACGAGAAGAGGCTTGGGTAACACAGGAAATATGCAAAAATGAAAGACTAGTAGCAAAGCCATCTTGAAGCTCTTGCACCAGGTCACCATGACATTGTGAATTTTCACTGCGTCTGCTCAGGCCGAGTAATTTTTTTGTTGGAAAGAAGGCTGTACTGGCATTCTAGAAAAGCCAAAGAGTCATCCTAGCAAGTTTCAAGGATGTTTCCTGTGCTAAAGATGGCCGAAGTGGACAAAAATACTTTTAAATCCATGATGTCAAACTGATGCACTGGCACCAAGATTGAATGCGAAATTTAAGAAAGGGATCTTTGGCCTTTGTTTTCTCCATTAGTATTAAATCCTCTCCTGTGAAATGGAAGAAAATAGAGCTCTAAAGAGATACTTTACCAGTTTAAATTGATTGGGTACTGTTCTACAGTTTTCCTTTCAGAGCATGCCATATTGCTGTGTGAGTTAGCTTGTGCTGTCTAAGAGCATAAAAGGCTAGTGTCTTAAGTACTATCTTGACTCCTGTTAGTATGAACATGAGAGCACGGCCATACATGAAAGCAAAGTTGCGCAGGTGCAGTAACGCCTGGAGGTGTGCCTTCATGTCTGCTACATTATTTTGACCCACAAGCCTGCGATAAGGTGAAATGAAGTGTAGCTTACAGCAGGAAGCCATGCCTCTAGTCATCACTGGGCCTGTGCAGGTTTGCTTTGATGTGCGGCCGTGCACTGTTTTGTTCACACTTACGGGTATAAAGATAGTACACAAAATGTAAAAAATAACCATGATCTTTGTTTACACTGCTGCATTTGCTTGCATTTAATAGTGCCATGCTTAATGAGCCATGATTCTAATTATAGCGCACCTTGCAGTGAAATGAAGCTACCTATGAGCTTCACCTGTTTTGTAGAAGTCTGCCATTTTAATGTTCTTCTCAGCTATGCCCATAATCGATTGAGGGTGTGTTCTGAGTGCAGTACTTTTCAGAGATACAACACCTGTATCACAAGTGTCTTGGTGATAACCACATCATGCACTTTGGCTCAATGGTATATGGTGTGTCATGCGAGTGCACCTTGCAGTATTAACCAGGTGATGTGTGTTAGCTAACAAGCTGAAGTTTGACCTTACCTGCACTGATTTAAATATTTAGATGCAGTATGCATGTCATGTCAATGATGTTGGCTGGTGTGCTTGTGTCAAATCCCAGTTTCTATAGATGAAAACCACTGGAAGCAGCACTGAAAATTTGCTGGCCATTCCCTGTAATTAAAAAATCAGGCAGAACACATCCTTTAGCTATGATTATCTGCATTAATGCAGTTAGCATTCAAGTGGTGGTGAATATGGTCTGTAATTTGGTGATGGGAAATTCATTATTGGTAGAGATTTTAATGTTATGTTTATGTTATCTAATTATGGAGTGGGAGTTTTTTATTCAGGCATGTGCTAGGTGACCAAAGTTGTCAACTAGGTCAGACAGCAGCCAGTTGTCTATCTGTCTAGAGAGCAGCCATCACATAGCTAGTCGCCCAAGCTAGCAGACATCTTGGGTCACTGGGAAGAGCAGTGTAAAGAGACTAGATAAATAGACAGGCACAAAGTTGAAGTAGGCTAAAAATGCTAATCTCATAAAAAGTTCTCCCATGAATGGCTTGTTTTCTCGTCAACTTCTACTCAGATTTTAGAATTAATCTCTGTCATCGCTAGCACACAGTTCATTATTACCTCTTAGCTTGGTGCACTCAAAATTTACTCAACATTTTCTGGGAATTCTTTCAGGCAGGCAGCTTCTTCATTCACTTACTTTGATTCCTGAATAAAGCATTCCTAAACATTTTTTCTCAGCTTTAATAGTGACACATTTACCTTTTATGCATGCACTATCACAACATGGCTTTCTTGTGCAGTCAGTGTTGGTTAAGTGTTGTGTGGAGTCATCAGTAAGCAAGTTTGTCTACATTTTGTTAATTAACTTACCAAATAGCGTTGTTCTGTATTTACTAGTTAGATGCTGTGGTCTCTGGTGCAAGTTTTGTGTGTGCACATTATGGTTCCCTGCAGCAGTCAGATCAAGAACAGCATGAAGCGTAAGGCATATGAGGAGGCAGGCATCCCTATCAAAAAGGCACCACCCAAAGCAGAAGCAGCACCGCCACCTCCACAACCAACATTAGCCGCTGGCCTGCAAGCTGCTACAAAGTCCGCTGGTGAGTCATGAAACCAAAAGGGGGAATGCAGATGTTTACAGAGGCTCACAGAAATTGAGTTTAAAAAATCAAGTATTATCTTTTTTTTTTCTCTCTCTCTCTATCCTTACTTTGTTGTGTGTTGAATTGTGTAACAATAAGACAGTGTGCGTAGTTAGTCCTTACAGAACATTTACATTTTGTTTTAGCTTGCAGTGAGTCCAATGCTTCTTTTCAAACCTAGCAGCTTCCTTATTTGACTAGATTGCTCATCCTTTGATATCAGTTATCAGTATTGTACATTTGTGCATATTGTGAGCACTTAACACACTTCATCTTACAATATATTTGTAACATAAGTGCTCTCTCTGTTTTGCCAAAAAAAAAAAAATGGGATTCGCTGTTTTTAATTGCTTTTAAGCCGTCGAGCAAGAATTAATTAAAATTTGAATTTAGTGGCTCGAAGGTTTCTTTCTAAATTCTGCAGATCCATTTATACTTAATTGGGATCACTAATGTGTGCCAAATGTTGCGTCTTTTTTTTTTTTTTTTTTTCTTTCCTTAAACCTGAAAAAGCCTATGAAGTTTCTCGTTATCTAGGCAGTGTTTGATTAGGCTTTCTTGTGTGCTCTGTGCAGACATAACGCTGAACATGCTCAACGCAACCGAGACGGAAGTAGATGTTGAAGGTTTGGGAGGAACTGGCAAACTTGACTACGACAGCTCCTCCTAAAGTCATCAATCACCTGAGCATCATCCACAAATTCATGTACAAATCATGCCTCAATGCAAATGAATCACATCAATAATCAAACTTGCACCCTGTGTTTGTCTGAAAATGAAGAACCAGCATTTGCTTGGCCAGTCACGGATACGTGTCTTAGGACACCTTGTCAGCTTATCACTTTATGGTTCTGCTACTGTCAAAGACGGTAAGAAAAACCGTCTTTTACTCATTCCCAACACATGGAGGGCCGCAATGCCTTGTTACTCTAGAAGAAAAAAAAAAAAAAGCCCTTTATCTCTTCTAATCAAGTTCTTCTGTGCAGTCTTCCTTTATAGACATTTCACTTTCATCACCTTGGTGGAAACCCACCATTAAGATTTTGAGTTGGCCTGCGACAGGCGTACCAAGTCGTAAAGGTTCTTGTTAACTGTCACCTATGACACTGCTGCTACAGCTTTTCGAGCGCAGTCGCAGACGTCCATTGTGGTCACGCACCATCAAAAACTACGGAATGCTTTAAAAGTGTCATTGTCTGAGCATTGTGTTAAATACATAAATTGCAGCTGTCTTCTTGGTGGCCAATGTCATCCAAGTAGACATTTTATGGTTCATCCTGCATTCCTAATACCTATGGAGAAGTAGTGCAGTCAGCTGTCAAAACACCATTGGCTTTGTGCCAAGTTAACCATGGATAAGCCAGTTGCAGCTTTAGATCACTTGTTCAGTTTGTGCTTAAGTTCATGAATAGGATTCTATAATTTTGCATGTGCAATGTGGCACACACTCTCATAGAAATTACACTGACGCCCAGCCACATGGCATGTGGCATGATCTTTGATTAATTTATTTATTAAGAAACTGCAAGGGGAATTATGAGTTTGTGTTGGAATCATGTTTGTGATGTTGAGATACTCTGGGTGCCATATTTTATTTTCACTCGTATCTTATTTACAATATTAAATTTCGGTTGGTGGCAATTTCAAAAGGTCTTTATTGTTTTGAAGGACATGCATAATTGCTTATTGAACTGAAGCTCCAGGAGTGCACTTACGGAAATATTGTGTTTCAGTATGCTAAAAAGGTTGTCCTAATTCATACGAGTCACAGCTGAGTGTACAATACTTGAAGAAAAAAAAATAGCGCAATACAGACTAGGACAAGAAGAGGACAGGTACAACAGACGGGCACTAACTTCTAAGTAAATTTTATTTGAAGAAACAACTGGGCCATAAGTAACAATGTGGGAGGCCATTTGGCTGGACATTGTAAACGTCACAAATGCCGTCTGAACCTTTATCACACCAAGTTTCTGGCACGTTCTAGAAATAGACTAGAGAGGGACTTACTAGAAGCTTTTTACATTGGCGAGGGCTGAGGGCATGTGCATTAGTTGCCCGTCAGTGGCATTTGCTGACAAAGAGATTGCCTTTCTGATGCGATAGATAGTTCATGACGTCACGGTGGTGCAATTCATTTGTCATGCGTATAAACCTTGTTTCTTCAAATAAAATTTAGTTGGAAGTTAGCCCCCGTCTGTTGTACCTGTCTTTTCGTCTTCATCTCTCTTGCGCTGTTTTTTCTTCAAATATGTTACACCAACTCGCCAACATCAAGCTCCTGCTGCTTCAGAGTGTATAGTAGCATGCTGTGTAGTCGGGAACCAGGACACAGATTAAAAATAGAAGCCTTTATACAAACAGGGTTATTTTTTTGTCATGTGGTACTTATAAGAACACTATGTATATGTGCAAAACTGCACAACCTTCAACATTTTCAAGTCCTTATCACGCAATGACCATCATTGCTCGAAGTCTGGCGATCTCATCTGCAGTAAGGTACTCTGACAGTACTTCATCTGTGTGCTCTCCAAGTAGAGGTGGGGGTGATCGAACTTGGTTCACGCCATCACTGAACTCCACAGCAGGGCCTGCATCATTTGCAGTAAGAACGTCACCATGCAGATTCCACATTGTTAGTAGTAATGTCCAAATTATTAGCCTTCTAGAACAATGCTTCTGTAACATACCACCATTTTCAAATCTATTAACCAGTTTTTTGAACTGTGGTTTCTTTAGTCCTTTTCTGAATTAACATAGCTGCTGCTTATTAGCTGAGATACTATTTAGAATTTCCATTCCAGTATCAGCAACAAATAACTCTAGCACTATGAGGTGGTGCACAAATGAAGTTTTAAATGCAAAGGGTTTATCCAGCTTTGCAAGGTGGAATTTTATTTCAAAACAAAAGTTAAATATAGTTGCATATTGTTACACTGGCTACTGACGCCGCTGGTTTCGAGTGGATCGGTGGCGGCGCTGTCGAAGTACAGGAACTCGGACGTCACGGATGGATCACGGGACCTTCACCTCGCTGTATAAAGCCGGAGCCCTAGGATGCAACTTTCAGTGGGCAAGGCGGCACACTGGAAGCCATGTCAACTAAAAATCGACTTCTGTTTCTTGAACAAGTCAGCTATTACTCCTTCTGTAGTATAAGAGCAACAATCGCTTTATTATAGTGCTGCCTTGCCCAAAGGTGGTGTATTCTGTTTTTGCAAGTTGGCGTCTTTTGCTTTCCAAAGACGTTGAGCACAACCCGGGGCCAAATACACAGGCTCTCCTAAAGGAATTGTGTGATGGCCAAAAGATTATTCAAAATGACCTACAGGGGATTTGTACGCGGCTTTAACAGATCGAAAGCAGCCTACAAATCTTCAAAAAGCACGAAAAAGCTATCTCGCAGCTGACGAAAACAGTGAAGGAAGTAGATGCAACTATTCAAAGACAACAGGAAAGGCTTGTTAGCTTCGAGGATAGGAGCAGACGGAACAATTTAATGATATTTGGAATATCAGAGGAGGAGAGTGAGACACCAGATGACCTGCACAGTAAAGTGCTAAGAGAAGTAATGGAAAAGAAGCTTCACGTTACTCTGAGCACTGTCAAGAGCCTGCACAGAATTAGAAAAAAGCAAACCGCGAGGCCTCACCCTGTTGTCTTAAGGTTATACGATTACAGAGAAAAGGCAGAGATCTACAAAAATTGTAAGCATCTGAAAGGAACTGGCATTTCAGTTTCAGATAACTTCTCAAAAGAAACCTTGGCTAAACGTAAACTGCTTTGGAACTCCACTGGGAAGGAAAGAGAGGAGGGACAGTGCATGTGTCTTGACTACGACAAACTACTATATATCAATAAAGAGGCGTTTTATGTGGACTACTCAAGAAACCGTCAAGTCAAGGTTAAGCATAGCACACACCCACCAGCGCAAAAAAAACAGGACTGAAGGTTTGTCAATTTAAACTCCAGAAGCCTGATAAATAAAATTGACGACCTGGAATACATTCTAGCCAGCTATGACCCACACATTGTCACAGTAACTGAAACGTGGCTACATCCCGACATACGAGACAATGAATTACTACCACCCGGTTATAAGATAATGCGGAATGACCGCGAATCCTGAGGAGTTGGTGTTGCCATAATTGGTAAAGAAGATGTTGAATGCATACGTTTGCAAGGTATCCGAAACCACGAGAGTGTGAGGTGCAACGTTAAGATTGACAATGCCTTAGTCTTTCTCGGGGCAATATCATCGTCATCATCAGCCTATATTTATGTCCACTGCAAGACAAAGGCTTCTCCCTGTGATCTCCAATTACCCCTGTCTTGCGCTAGCTGATTCCAACTTGCGCCTGCAAATTTCTTACCTTCATCACCTCACCTAGTTTTCTGCCATCCTCGACTTCGCTTCCCTTCTCTTGGTATCCATTCTGTAACTCTAATGGTTCACCGGTTATCCATCCTACGCATTACATGGCCTGCCCAGCTCCATTTTTTTCGTTTAATGTCAACTAGAATATCGGCTATCCCCGTTTGCTCTCTGATCTACACCGCTCTCTTCCTGTCTCTTAGCGTTAGTCCTAAAATTTTTGGTTCCATCGCTCTTTGTGCGGTCCTTAACTTGTTCTCGAGCTTCTTTGTTAACCTCCAAGTTTCTGCCCCATATGTTAGCACCGGTAGAATGCAATGATTGTGCAATGTACAGAGTGCCTAATAAGCCAGCTTCGTACCTACAGGATATCAAGAGTTATTAAGATGAACAAACACCGCAATATGGGCCTATTATTCTTTTAGGGGATTTTAATTTACCAGGTATTGACTGGGAGTCTTTCATTATAGGCTCGCAAGAGCGCGCAGAGTGTGACTCACTCATTGATATAGTTTTTTCCCATGGCTTATCACAAATAGTTCAGGAAAGCACACACATGGCAGGTGCACGCATGGCAGTGGATCCTAGATTTAGTATTTCTCGACGGGTGCTTTGATAATTACGAAATAGCAATTTACAAGGGAATATCGGATAATAAATTAGTATTCGTTTAAATAAAGCACAGCACTGTGTGTACTAAATTCGAAGAACACGCTGTACATGTGCCAAATTTCTCGAAAGCTGATGACACTAGTATAATTTATTATCTCTCATGCTCCTTAGATCATTTCAGCGCTGAGGCTGCTGTCAAGGTAATGTGGGCTAAATTTAAAGCTATTATCTTCCATTGCATTGACAGCTTCATACCAGTTACAAAGAAGAAAAAATAACACACGGAACCCATGGATTACCCGCGAGATCATCAACCTTAAGCAGAGGATCAGTCGCGAAAGAAAGAAAACGAAAAGGGATAATCACAAAATATCAAGTATTTCAGCGCTACTACGAAACATGCGAACAGAAGCCAAAAATAAATATCATGCAGAAACCCTCACAAACATAAAATCATCCCCACATCGTTTTTGGCGCTACTTATCGGGAAGTGATAGCAAATCTTGCAGCGTAGTTGTAGACGATGCGCTTGTGACTGACCCCACGTTGATATTGTCATGCTTCAATTCATATTTTCAGTCAGTTTTTACTGTTTCAGATCAAGTTGATTCATTGCCCCTTCCTCGATATCAGAGCCATTGCATACCCATGTCTGACATAACAGTTACGTATGAAGGAATTTTGTCTCTTATTTTAGACATAGATGAAAAAAAATCACCAGCCCTTTCCCTGTCAAGAAAATGGGGTTAAGCGAAGCTTGTCGTGTGTGTGTGTGACCTTCGTAAGGCTAACGTTCGGAAGCCGTCGGCTCGGGATTCTCTGATCGTCGCTGACGGCGGGCCTCGGCTTCGGAAGCCCTCGCATCGCCTCTGTGCTGACACCGAGCAGTCGGCTACAGAAGCCCTCACACTAGAATTGGCACGTCGACGACGAGCCCTTTCCCGAGCGAGTTCAAGCCGGTGTTCATCAAACGCAGTTTGCTCCTTTGCAGAACGCACCACGCATGGCCTTCCCATCTGTTCGTCAAAACTGATTTGAGGCGAGGGAAGCCTGGAGGAGCGCAGGCCAACACGCTTTTCTTCCATGTGCCTCCTCGCGACACACCAAGCAAACCTGATTGGTCACGCACGTGTCACATGTCGCATATCCAGTGGGGGTGTGCGCCGCACGTGATTTCTTTCTATTTTTCTCTATTTCTTTCTTTCTTTCTTGTCCCTGGTATGTCCCATCGGGCTTGGACCCTTTCTGCACTATTGCCAGGATCGGCCCACATTTCAGCATGACCCCACCACCACTTGTAAGCCTAAAAGCTTTGCTTAAAAAATCTGTTGGCCCGGACTAAATACCTAACACATTTTTATGAAGATACGCGGAATGGGTAGCCCACTACTTGGAAATAATATTTACTGCATCAATTGGTCAAAAACAACTTCCGGACAATTGGCTAGTGGCAAAAGTAATCCCAATACTACATAAGACAGGTGACAAGCAGCAAATTGGAAATTATCGTCCCATATCTTTGACCTGTGTTTGCTGCAAACTACTTGGAACATATAATATCAAAATCAATATAGTACACTTATTTTGAACATAACAAAACCTTTTTTCCAAATCAACACGGGTTTAGGCAACCCCCTTCTACCACCACGCAGCTAATGGAAATCAACTTTTCTAGCGCTTTGAACAACAAAAGACAACTTGATGTGATTGGCTTAGACTTCTTGAAAGCTTTGACAGAGTTGTTCACTCATCGTTAATCAGCAAATTCGCACAAATGGGAACTAATCCCAATTTGTTAGAATAGATCCTCGCATATCTGTCCGGTAGAAATAAATGGCATAAGATCGAGCACTTTAACTGTGAACTCAGGCGTGCCGCAGGGGTCTGTTTTAGGTCCTGTTTTATTTTTGACATACGCAGATGATAGTTTACTTTACTGGGAAGTTAACAAAGTCAATGATAAAAAATCGCTGAGCGACGCTCTTGCTGCCATTGAAATATGGTGTGAAAAGTGGAAAATCAAGATAAACGAGCAAAAAACAGTTGTCTTCAGGGTATCGAACAACATAAAGAATGTCCTGGATCACAAATACTTTGTGAACTCCCGAATACTCGCTACAGTTGATACACTGAAATACCTAGGGATAACTATCACCAAGAACCTAAGCTGGAAAACGCATATCACAAGTGTCACAATTTAGAACTGAGGTTTGAACAGTGCGAATAAAACAAGGACACAAGGAAACAAATACCACAAACAAGCGCTGACTGCCAACTGGAAGATTATTTGAAAATCATCAGCCATTTATACTTTTTCCAGCATAGGCATGCGTACACCAGTCACATAGACATCTGCAAAATGAGCAACATCATAATCTATCATGCAAAAAAAGCTATTTCTTTCTCAGAGAAGGCGAGAGAGGGAAAACTTACACATTTGTTTCCTTCCTTTCAAATGTGATATGCATCTATTATTTCTCTTTCTTTCTTACCTTTTCCTTTCCCTATGAATTTTGTCTTTTTCAAAATAGGAGTGCATGGACACTTTTTGCAATGTACCGCTAAATGACTTCCATAGCCATTCTTCACATTATTGTTGTGCTGACGAGCTCTATCATTGAAACACTGTCCTGTTTGTCCAATATCATTTCTGCCACAGCTCAGTGGTATCTGATAGATAACGTTGCGCGTGCACTCAGTGAAACGGGAAACAGATACCGCTGAGCTGTGGCAGAAATGACTGTATTGGACAAACAGGACAGTGTTTCAATGATAGAGCTCGTGAGCACAACAATGCTGTCAAATTAACCGCTTTTCTAACCTATGTGAGGACAACGTTAGAGCACGCAAGTACTATATGGGACCCGTTCCAAGTGGGTCTAATAAACGAACTTGAAAGGGTACAAAGAACGGCTGCACGGTTTATTTTGTCCAAATATTCCTCTGCCAACTCGGTAACAGAGATGTTAAATCAGCCTCAACTACCCTCTCTATCACAGCGGTGCCTAGTGGAAAGACTAAAATTCCTATTTTTGCTTTCTAAACACCATTTTAACATCGATATTTCAGATTACTTAGCTCCCCCAAAAAAGCCAACTCTTAGGAAAATACATGACACGACGTTCGTTTTGCCACAGCTACATATCGACACATATGCAAATTCATTTCTACCCTGAACCATGAAAGACTAACGGACTGCCATCATCAGTTATGCAGTGCACCTCAGTTGAAACCTTCGAAAAATGCATAATGACATGATTACAAACCTGAATGTTTATGTTTGGTTCCACTCTTGTACATAATACACATGCTTCTTTCTTTATTTTTTTATTTTTTATCAACTGCTACCATACACCGTGTATGGTTTGTTTTATGAATTAGAGTCTAGAAAATTGATTGCCGAAATGTTAGACTACTGTGCAAATTGGCATTCTACCTGTTCTTTTTTGTTTTGTTTTTTATCGCTGACACTTCATTGATGTAATTTACTGTTGTAACATTCAGCTTCTATTTTGATAACTACTGTTAAAATTATGAGTTTACCCATTTTCTATGACTGACACTTCATTGATGTTATTTACTGTTGTAACACCCAGTTTGTAGTTTTGATAACCTATTTTTCTAACACCGAAATTGTATTTGTGATGCCTTAAAACCCACCCTGTAGCGGCCTTATGGCCAACAGTATCGTAAATAAAATAAAATAAAATATGTGAAGTGTTCCCTTTGTGAGGCCCACCAAGCTTTTCCCAGGACAAAATCTTGGTAATATTTCACTCACTCATTGTGTAGTGATTATAAAAATGTACTCTTCCTTTTGGTTTCCCTACTCTTGCAGTGTTACTGTCTGTGACTTTACTGCTTCCTACTGTTTTTCTTTCTTTTTATTTCTTTTTCTGGTTTATTCTTCTTTGTAAATTTTTTTGCACTGCTTGGGTTTCCATGTGGCATAACAGCGAATACTGTTCTTACTCGTGGCTACATGCTAATGCTTACACAGTACCAAATGCCATATTGAATCATGCAAATGAGGAGTGTGCACACACTGTGACTTTTCAGGCACGAATACCAGAACTGCACACGCATGGTGATCACATTGTCGCACCTTGGCGTGTTGCCACTGCTGTTTCTGCATCATTTCTGGCAAGCAATAAATGGCAGCTTTTCTTTCCTTCAGTCACAATATGAAAAACGTTAATCTTTTTGCACTATTGAAAATGAGACTTTTTAAGTGGTTCAATATTTTGCTGTAGCTGACCTTTCAGCTGTAAAGAAATAAGCTTTTGTTGGCTTGTGTGTGCTGAGTAACTATGTGAGCACCTTTACAACATAAAGCTGAGCTCTTCATTCTGAAAGCACATTTGTCAGGCCACAGTTCAAATGTGACCACTGATTGCTTGATTGCACATTGATTGCTTTGTTATCCAACACTCTGACGATGAACATGCCACAGCTTTATCACATGAGATGTACAGAAGACAAGGACATTGGTTAGCTGCACCTTCTGCACAATTCACATGTACGTGCTCTCTCTCCCCCCCTTTTTTTTTATTACAATGGTTGCTGTCAGGCCATGCAATTAATTCTATTTTATTTATTTATACACGTACCTACAGCACCTGCTAAGGGCATTGTTACAGGGGGGCACAATCAGGAATGTGCATTGATGAGACAATACAATATACAGTGCACAATTGCAGTACATTTTACAGAGCATAACATAACAAAAATCACAAAATACAGAGGCAGGACAATTGCCTTTCACATCGTGACAGTGGTGGAAACAACTGCGACAATATGTTAAGAGATACTCTTTTAAAAGAAAAGGAAACAATGAAGGCATGTATTCACACACTTTCAAGGAATGGTCCTTTCGGGAAAAAATGTAGGTTGGTTCTTCTATGTAGTTGATTTTATCTATCCCTGTTCTTTTATTTAATATGTCATAAGAGTTGCATAATCTGAGGTATTTATGCGTTGATGAAAGTAAGGGCCACCTCAATGCTTTAACAATATCACTTGATCTTCTCGTGAAGCTGAAATCACCTGTCACAAAAACGATCGGCGCATTTCTGGATATGTTCCAATTTATCCATATTTAATTTAGTTGCTGGACCTCTTTTATTACTCAAACTTTCACGACATGTGCCCTAATGTTAAGCCAGCTAGAAATTCACTATGTACTATTTTCTAAGAAGACCGTGGAGCCCTGCCCATTGCACTGCTTACAGCTCTTCTCGGGTACTGGATTAGCCAACTAGATAAAACTTCTTTCACCTTGATGCAGCCTTTTACAGGCTTTTGTTTCATCGGACAGGATCAAGCAAGAAGAGCTCACCGACTAAGGACACAGTGCCAGCAGTCTTGTGCGGAAGCTTCACCACCATTTCCTTGCCCTGCAAACAGACCCTCTCTCTGAGAATTGCTGCATGAGCGTGCTTAATGCACTGAAACACAAGCACACACACAGTCACAATAAAGCCACATACTATACGCACAATAAGCGTAAATTGTAACAAACTAGTCAAAATATATTGGAATTTAGCACGCATCTGCGTTTTGTTCTCTGGTGCTACAGCACATTGTGACCTGGTATGCAGCAGTGCCTAATTGCACTCCGAGATAATCAAGCATAAAAGGCATTCCCAATCACACAAAGGGCACAAAGAAGAGAGGCAGAACACCAACTATGTGCCTCCCAAAGTTGCACTGAATTTGGTGGGTTGCTAATGTTCGCTGGTGCACTGCTGTTTGCGCACCCACCTGAGAATCTTCAAACACTTGCTGAATGGTGTTGATGGGCCCGTACGGTATGCCGGAGCCTTCAAAAAGCTGCAGCCACTCCTTTGTTGTCTTGAGCTTAAACCTACAAAATTTTTCACACTTTTAGGCAGGTTTCCAATGTTGCCATCTACGTGTTGTCAGCTCTGGTGGTGGGCTGTAAATGTGTATGTCAAAAAGCTGCCCATAGTCAAATGTCTTCTGTTACATTCTCCTCATGACAAGAGTACAGCTGCAGTTCTAACATTTCATTTCTAATGGTTTTCTTTTGAATTGGCCAATTTCTTATTATTAAACGAAAATACTCGGCCCATTTTACAAAATTACAATTTTATGCACTTTGTTTATCTTGTTGTGTCACACTTGATACACTGCTACTCACCTTTTATTCAAAATTTCAACTAGGACATCCCTGTTTTGGACACGGCTTGGATTGTCTTTGAAACGAGGATCAGACAAGAGCTCATTAACATCAAGGACCCTGCAGAAGATCTTGAACTGGCCTTCACTTGCAGCTCCCACTGTGATGTAGCCGTCCAGTGTTTCAAATGCAGCATATGGCACAATGCTTTCGTGGCTTGTCCCATGGCGGCTGGCCTCAAGGTTAGCATTGAGGTAGTTGGAAGCTATGTTGGCCAGCACAGATACCTTAGTGAGAAAGAAGGACCATCGTACCACATGTAGCAGTCTTATCATTTGTTCACGCTCACACTTGCTCAGGAAACCGCTTTTGTTTACCTGTACAAGCTTTTCCAGTGGAGGCTTGTTATGAAAATGAGGCATGCAATGTTTATCACATGGGTGTGCACTGAGCTCATCATGCGTTTATATCCATTCAATTCATCTGCAATTTCTGGGCTAGTTTAGGAAGTGACGAACTTTGCTGTTGGTTGGTATAACTGGTGCAGCATGGCAGCGTCCACACATTGCCATTTGCTTCACTCTGTTCAGGATTTTAGCAAAACGAGTTCATAGAATTCGCAGCCACTATAGGAGAAGTTGTGCAGGCTTCATGTAGGAAGTGCTAGGCTGTCTGCACAAACTCGTTCTCAACTGCGATGACCCTGTTCACAATGTGCAGGATGATTTCAACAGACCTTAGTTATTAAAAAAAGAAGTGGCCTCTTGTGTATATCTGCCTAACTTTGCTTCCAGCCTGCTTTAGCAAGCTGTTTCTCTGCACAGTTGTGATAATTTTGGAGTTCCATTAGAGCTCCAGCTATAAATGTGAGCATGAGATGTGTGCTATCGACCAGAAAAGTTTACGGATCAAGGGATCTGACAAAAAGCTGAATATCTCCGCAGCCTGGTATTCCCGTTTCCAGCCTCTACTGGTATATGCGAACAACATTGTGATGTACGATTTTACTGGCTACTTTTAAAGGTTGCTCGGATATTTAGCGTTTTCTGAGATCCCGTGGTCCGTAAACTTTTTTGGTCGATAGTACATACACTTTTATGAAGCACAAGTTGAGCAACAAAGCTGTATCGGGAGTTTCTCATGTTGCTCTACAATTTTTCATCTAAGTATAATAATTGCAAAGTTGCTTAATTAAGACTATTTATTTAATTAGGTGGAATTTAAAAAATAATCTGAGTATCTCCGAGCGAGGGCAAACAACATTACCTTGGTTCTGTCCAGCTACGTAGCATTTGCATATTTTAAAATTTGGCCTAAGTTAAGTGAAACACCCTGTATAAGACACACATACTCAAAACAAAGTACTCAATTGCAAAGATCAGGGCATACTGAGGCAATTAAAACATTTTTCAATGGCACTCGTGTGTGCATTCTATATGTGGTGCCGTCAAAAAAGTTCTGTAAGCTTTCATCTAATTGAAGAATCAAGCAAATCACTGAATTCACATACACAAAGTGCGAATTATGGCATTAAGTTTTTGTACCATGTATAAATGCAGAAATGGCATACAACAGATATAAAGCATGTGTAACGAAGAAGTGCCGGTTAGCCAGGTGCATCTCCGGCGTATGAAATACGATGAAGAAGTGCCGGTCAGTCAGGCGCATCACCAGCGCTTTTACGCACGGGGCTTGTCCTGACTGCCGCACCGAGTTCAACCTCTCAATCCTGTCAATAAACACCTTTACACATGATAAAAGTACTGCTAAATAATATATAAGAGAAGCTAGGGCCATATTTTGTTGTCAATTATTAATAAATCATAAATGAGTCATTATTTTTAATTATGTTTGTTTTGTCACTTGCTCATAAGTTTCTGCAGCGCCATTACCGGCAGCACAGTGGATGAAAAGAAAAAAATTGAAAATGAAATGGATTGTTATAAAATATGACGCCTAGACGGTTTGTGTGGAATTGCCGAGTGCTACATGTCTCCAACTAGTCAATAGTTAGCCCAATTTATTATGGGAGGCTGACAAGATTATAAACAGTGTAAAAGTACCAAATATATTTCAAGCTTCTTCCTCTCTCTTTTGCATAATGCAATGCCAGGACTGATTCTCTTAGGCTGTTCATTGCTATTGCACTATGTACTACACAAATCAGTGGGGTTGAAAAACAGAAATGGACTCAAAGAAGCCCGTTATCACTGCTTCATACCCATTCATATTTTTCCTTTCTGTTCCTGTTGGTTCATGTGGTACATAGTACACAAACAATGAACACCCACAAACTAGCCCAATTCACTGCTCTATCAGGCTGGGTTGGCTGGAGACCATGTCTGCTACACATAGGGTGACACTGACCCAGGAAGATTGCCCAAACATTTGACACTACTGCCTACAGCTTAATAGCAGTGCTAAAATACGTACTTGGGTTGAGAACAAATTGCAGTTGACCCATTGTCCCTTGCCTGTGCGATTTCGCTGCAGAAGTGCAGCCATGACTGCGCCGTGAGCATACAAGCCAGTTGCCAGGTCTGTGATAGCAACACCGACTTTGCATGGTTCACCTCCACGGGGTCCTGTGATGTGTAGCAGACCTCCCATAGAGGCAGCTATGACATCATAGCCTGCACGCTCCCTGTATGGTCCCTTCTGTCCATAACCTGCAGTTTGAGCAGATACAAACACCGTTACAGTGAAAGCACCTGCAAGGATTGATTCAAACAAAAGTGACCTAGAGCCAGACTCTCGCAGCTTACACTGCACCTAAATGCTAACACTGTAAGTGCTATGGTATAAATACATGTATATATATATATATATATATATATCGAGTGTTTCAGCGAACACTTTAAAAATTTTTTAAAGGTTGCCTGTGGCAGATAGCACAATTCTAGTTCATGAGCTGGTCTACTCGAAGAGGCGGGGATTACTTGCACAAAAAATTGAAATGCATAATGGACTAATTAACAAAATGTCAGTGATGAAGTTTTTAACTAATTACCTTTATGGCCCATGTTGCAATTTAAAATTCTAGCCGTTGAGTTCGCAAGGCGAATCCACTTGGAACGAATTTTCAGGATGACACCAGTTTCGAGACATTAATTCCTGAACTTTGCGGAGAAATGCATTGGCATTTCAGTTACTTTCTTAACAGCACATTGTTTTATGCATTGAAGCACAAAAGTAACTGGAATGTTTTCAGTGTGACTACCAGATGTCTTAACAAGGAAATGAGGGAATATTACCGAAGAAAATTTTGAAAAGCAATTATTAGTAAAAATGATCTGTGAAGGTCTGCAGAGGACGCATTGAAAAAGTCAGTCCAGCTTGTTTTATTAACTGTATTTGTGCAATAATAATAAATTTAAGGTGGGAAGTAACGCTAAAGTAATAGAATACTTTCGTGGGGCTGTAATTAATAACCATAATCAATTGACTTTTTTAAAGTAGTAATTGTAATTGGTTACTTTTATTGCGCAACATGTGGAAGCCTGACGGCTGACCTCACTCATCTATTTTGTGCTGCCTAGATCTGGCTTATTTACAATGTGCCTGTGTTGTTTCATTCTGGCTAGATGCCTGCTACCACTGTGCAATAGCTACAACACCACATAATTCCATTGGAAGATAACACTTGTCATTCTTTGAATAAATTGTAGCCAAGCTTCTGGAAAATTGCACTACTGATATTGGAAGACAATAATCCAGTACAACTACGGAGACTACAAGCTTTGTCTGCATGTACCTGTTATGGAACAATAGACAATTTGAGGTGCAACAGCCCTTATATCTTCGTATCCAAGACCAAGGGAGTCTAGCTTTCCGGGAAGATAGTTCTCCAGCAGCACATCAGATGTCCCAGCGATCTGTTTCAACAAGTTAAAATAGTCAATTTTGTTCACGTTGACCAGATATTATGCTTACCTTCTTTATCAGACTAACGCCTTCAGCGCTTTTCAAGTCAACGGCTACGCTCTTTAAAAAGAAAGGAGGGGGGATATTGTTGATTCAGGATGACGTGACTAAGAAATGGGGAATTTAAGTGTATGTAGTACCTTTTTGTTTCTATTTACTGATAGAAAATAGCAGCTTTGATCTCCGAGAAAAGGCGGTCCCCAGTTCCGTGTTTCGTCTCCGACACCTGCGATGCATAAAACGAACCAACTGTTGATACTAGCCGATGGCGGTGCTTATAGCTTGTACGTACATTATTTGAAACTGGCACCGTACATACATTAAGGCTCCAATCCTTACCGGGTCTTTCGATTTTGATGATCTCTGCACCTAGGTCGCCAAGAATCATGGAACAGTAAGGGCCCGCCAGTATTCTGAAAACAGTTGAACAAAGACCTCGTGTGCCTAAATGTGACAAGAGCAGCCAATTTTTACAAGTTTTACGGGCGCACTAAATTTTTTTTTTTTTATCCTCACCGAGTCAGGTCGAGTACCCGAACTCCCTTCAACGGGTCTTCAGGACGGCCCGTCGAAGAGGCTGCGTAAGGTTACACTGTCAATAATATCCGTGTTTGCACTCAAACACACAAATTCTACCCGAGTTCTGTAGATATATATTTACAGTTTTACCTCGTATTGAAGTGGAGGTGTGCGCCGCATACGCATCGTGGAAAGCTTTCCGTACGACAGCGTTCGACCTGCATATCATTGCTCTGAGCGACATTGGCGGTTTATGTAAGCACCGTCGCAGATACAGTTTTATTGCCAAAATACAAAGAAAAGATCGAACAGCTGTTGTGCCCGCCCACACTTGACTGATAGCAGACGCAAACTGTTGCCGTGATGCACGCCGCGATGTGGCCGATGGTAGACACGACTCAGACAAGATTACCGTACAACGCAAAGATGACAAATGAAAGGTAAGCAACGACTTTAATACGTTACTTTTAATAGTATATGGGTTACAATGTTTACACGGAAATGCCGCTGATCTGTAGAGGCCGCCAACTAACCTACAAACGCTAGTAACGCTATTCTAGCCAAGGCGCCGTGAATTAGTTTCCAATTTTACCGCAAGTGGCGCGGTGAATTGTGTGGGAGAGGAGAAAGCGTAGAGTGAGAGTGCGGTGGAGAGCGAGCGAGAGCAGCCGGATCGGGCATCGCGGCTGCTGCTTGCACGCAGGCGGGCAGGAGTGGCTGGCCCGCGAGCGCGTTTGAAATTACCGAAGGCCTTCGGGTTTGTGGGTGTGGGGCAGTGCATGTGCTTTCCGTAGAACGGACACGCTTTCGGACGCTGCTGCGTGCCCTTAATCAGACAATGTATTTACTCATAACAGTGGTGGGCTTATTAGCCAGTGTGCGCGCTTTCAACTTGGAACCGAGGCTACCTCTTCTGAAGCAAGGGACGAAAGGCAGCTACTTTGGATACTCCGTCTCCGAACATCAGACCGTCGAGAACGGCGTGACCATCGAAAGCCTGTGAGTTGAGCATGTTCCTTGCACTTTATTTCTGGGCTTTGTCTTCCGATATCTGGCCTTACGGAGAATAGCAGCGCGCTAATATTAGTCCCTCCGAGCATTCCGAAAGTTCGTTGCGGGACGTTTCGCGGTTCGATGCGGGATGTCTTCGCCGATCGATGACCGAAACTCCGGAGTCTTGAACTCTTCATCTCACGCACCTGCGCCTATGGAGGAGGCTCAAGATGCGTGGCATGCCTGTACAGCGCGCGTCGGCACGCTTGCCATACATGTTTCTATGCGCCCCAACGTGTGTTGCCGCTCTCCTTGGCGTTGCAGCTAGGGTCACGCTCGCTTTGCCGTTTCTGGAGTGCCCGTGCTATTTGGAAAGCTCCCGCTTACGGGGTCGGGTATGGTGGGTCCTGCCGAGAAGCATTCGCTCCTCGGTGTGCCGGAGGAGTGGTGTGAGCTTGCGTTACGTGCCGCATGCTCGCGTGTGGGCTGAGACGCGCTCGGCCCGCATCTCCGCTGCAAGAGGATCGTGTGGGCGCGCGCCGATCGGCGCGTGTTTCTTTTCCTCCTGCTGCCCAAACTTGGAGCTCGCCGAATAAGATCAACAAAGTGCGCTTCACCACTGGAGGCGGTACGCGGCCGCCAACGCAGTCGCCGTCGTCGTTGCTGCCAAAGCATTCATTCTGGCTCGCTTGCCTTCGCAAGCCGCGTGTGCTGCCGCCTGTCTCCCTCTCGCAACACCTGTGACTGAAGCAGACCAAAGAGTGCGTTGCTCAGGCCAGAGCAGAAAACAAACCAACTGTTGAACAGATCAGTCAATGGTGGTGTTTATAGCTTGCACATTATTCTAAACTGGCCGCGAGCTTTATTACGAGCTCTGAAATTTTTTTTTTTCGCTATCCGATCTGGTCGATCTGGGAAGCCAGCGTAATACTGGCGTTCTGCTGGAAATCATTTGTGCTAATACAACAAAGCTACGGAAACTTGTGGTCCCTGCAGCCAGCACTTGTATGTATGTTACCCTGATGTTTTATGTTACGCGCGTACGGCTGCGCGTTCCCGTGAGACCGCGTTCGGACGTTTGTGTCAATCTGCGGTGCGGCGGCCACCTGTGGAGCGCGCGCGCCGAGCTGGCGCTGGGATGGAAACCTCGGCACGGGGGGGGGGGGGACCGGCCGGCCGGTCGCATTGAAGAACAGCCGAAGAAAGGTTGCGGTTCGGCCACTCCCTTCAACATTGTTGTGCACGTAGCCGGGTTTGCTGCGCGATAAAGGGCGTCGTCTTTCCACTCGCTCGAGAGGCGAACGAGGGGGCAAGAAGGCCCCGCTTCTCCACAGGGGACCTCCCTTCGTTCCTACCTTGTTTGGCAGCCGCAACAAGTGCCGCTGACCTTGGAAGTGCGCCATCCGTGTGGTGGCTGCTGCGCTCCCCTTGCAATAAAAACACCGGCTTTCTCAAGAAACGGCGCACGAGCGGGACAAGCCGAGCGGGACTCGGAAACTGCAAGAACTTGGGGAGAAAAAAAAAAAATGTTCTTGACATTCTCATGTTCGCCGACATCAACAAATGCGCTAGCCTTCGAGGAGAATATGTTGAATCAGCTCCACAATGGTTTTGTCAGAAACGAAACCTTACGCGTGTCCTGATTGTTCGAGGTGAGCTCGCAGAGAATGCGCGGTTCTTTTTTTTCTTTCTTTCTTTCTTTCTTTATTATTATTATTATTTTTTCACTCTACATCTGAACATCCTGGTAGAATTCGCACGTCGGGGCAGCTATACGAAATGACTTTATAATGACCACGGAAATGAAGCGCCCGTGACACAGCTGCGGTTGTGGCTCTGTTGTCATAAGTGGCAAGGAAACGAAAACTGGTGTCTTGCCGTTTTCTCGCTAGCCGTAATTAGCGTATGCCGCTCGATCGCTTCGCGTTTGCTTGGCGAACGTCGCGATGCAAAATATCCTGTCTGCAGACCGTCTGGTTCGTCTCTGCGGCTTTTCGGCCATTGTCTGACAGAACATCACTTGCGACATTCGCGTTATTCTTTGTGGTTATTATTCACCCGCGCTGGAAAGGTCAGTGCTCCTTTCCTAGAGCGAAATGGTTCCCCGGCCGCAAGGCAGCATAGCCGAGTTTCCTCCCATGCCCTTATGGCGTGATATCACTTCACTTGCAGACGAAGAAATAGTGATGAGCACGACCAATTAGAGGCGCTCACGACAGCATTGTGATCGATTAGTATTTTTCCTCGCTCAGTCCGAATAGTAAGGACAATTAAAACATTTTTTCTATTAGTTGATAAGAAAGTTAAGCGAAGAGACTCCTGAAAGCAAGACGACATGACTGTACTCACGCATTTTTTAGCTCCAGACAAACACGTAATTTGAGAGAGTTGGCAAGGTACAAAAATAACTGATAGGCTGTTTTAGTAACCTTATTCGTGGCGCGTTTGGAAGCAATCGTCGATCCGGTATCCGGGTGGGTAGGTCATGGAGAGGCCCTGACTCAAGTCTCACCGCGGGAGATGTTGCAGCTAGGCCACAAGTACTGAGGGAAAGCGCACCGTACGGGAGCGCTATGCTTCGCATCGTGCGACATAGCGTGACGTATTTCCCTCCTTCAACGTAGTACGTCTTTAGGAGTCCGTGTTACCGCATTGTACTGGGGCTACACAGTGTGTGATGTATCATCAAGGTAATGAAGAAAAAATATAAAGAGCTTACCCTTTGGTACAGCGTACGTGGAACTGCATGGTGGACCGCACCGCAGCTGTTCCTCTCGACGCGCCGTGTCACGGTGGATTCGTAAGATATATATATATACACACACACACACACTTGGAGGTTAATAAAGAAGCTCGAGAACAAGGACCGCACAAAGATACGAGGAACGTTCCGAAAATAAGTTTCGTGTTTTCTTTCTTTTTTTGTGTGTGTGAAGAGAACATGGTACACCAGGTGACACAAAGAATCACCATAAGAATCCACGCCCGTTGTTGGTTCAAGGACGGAAGGATCGTCAGCGGATGAGGAATGACGCATGCGCAGAGCGCCGAAGAGAGTAGCAGCAGACCGGCGTGCCCGAGGTTAGTCGAGTACAAATCACGATGGCAGACAGACGTGTGCTGACAACGTTGTCGCCAATGGAAGTGCGTGCTGTTACCCGGTATGAATGGGCACGTGGGACTAGTGTGTGCGTCATCCATGAACGCCTACAGATCGTGTATGGTGAAGAGGTCATGTCTCGTCAAATGGTTGCTCGCTGGTGTTGCATGTTCAGTGAAGGAAGGCAGAGTGTGGAGGACGAAGGTCGAAGTGGACGTCTCTCCACATCCACGAATGAAAACAACATTACTAGATTACAGGACAAGCCGCACTCTCGGGACGTCACTTCCAAAACAATGCTGAGGTGGAGCAGGCTGTGCGACAATTCCTTGCATCCCAGGGCACCGAGTTTTACGAGAGTGGTTTCTTCTAACTGATTGCACGCTACGACAAATGTCTCAATGTCGGTGGTGACTATGTGGAAAAATAGTGCAAGGCGTATAGTTCACAATGCAATGGCGTAACTTTTTCTGGCAATAAAGTTTCCGTGTGAAAATAAATGACGAAACTTACTTTCGGAACGTCCCTCGTATATATATATATATATATATATATATATATATATATATATATATATATATATATATATATATATACGTAAACTGTCCAATGTTTACAGCTTGGGTACGACGTTCGTATTCACAGTAATAAATTTACTATTTTTCGTAGTTCAGCATTGTTCAGCAGAACAATGCTCCTGAGCGATTTTCGGCCTAATTTTCCGGATCTGCTCGATTAATCGGACCTGCCCACCATCCACTTATTCTTATAATGGGAAACAAAATATAGGCCGACGTTACGTGAACGCTTCATGAACAAACTGAACACTTTCGTTTGTCTCTGGCGCAGATATTTGTTGAATTGGCTGCTGCTGCTGAGGTTAACAGATCTGCGTTAAACTGGCCGCATGAAAAGGTGACGTAATTAATTATTAGTTGTGCTGCCTGGGAATTGAGGCTCCATTGCGTAAGTACTGACTGGGTCAACGGCCATCCAATAAAGCAATAAGAAGGAAACAAAATTTTTATGTCAATGTTAGTGACGTTACGTTCTGAACAGGCACTTCGGGAATGGCGAGGCGCACATCGTCCCCCTCACAGACAGCGTTGGATTCCATTGGGTGGAAAGTGGAGACCACTTTGCATTTTGATTCATTCCCCCCCCCCCCTTTTTTTTTATGGCGTTGTCCACAGGAACAATAAACTGATCGCCGGGAAGTTTAGTGCTATATATATATATATATATATATATATTACACGCGAAATGACGTTCAGTATTTTCATTATGATACACCTAAATACGGTGCCTTAGTGGAGAGAGTCTTCCTTCCTGTCTCTGCCATCTCATCAGCCATCCGCACGCCCAACAGCGACTGCTTCGAACGCATGGGCCCATGGCGCGGGCCTTATAGCTTCAGGAAGTGAAGAACGTAATAAAGGCGCGACGGAAAAGGGTGAATTTCGTGCCGTGGGAAAGCGCCCGCTCATATAAGCGAGCAGCACGTGCACGCAGGCGGCACTGCGTTCACTTGGTTCGTCCCGCCGCCGTGCAAGTTGCCGGCAGACGCTGATGTGGCCCACTTGGCTGCCGGGCTGAATTGACACCCACGGACTTGGCCGACCGCTTCGCGCATCTTCATTTGCTAAGAGCCAAGGTCGCACGCGGCGTGCTCACTTTAGTCAAGACGCGAGCTGACATGGGCTGAAATGAAGTCGATTTGCGTTTGTTTAATATATACATTAATTCAATCATTAGATGGGGCTCTTTAATGCGAAGCATCCTTGGCGCGAGTTCAGCCCAGTTTTCTGTAACGACCTACTCGCGACTATTTTGCCGCTTTCGTGGGCCGGTCCCGAAGATAGGGCAGTCTAAAAGATGTGCCACGGATATGTGCCGCCATTCAATGACCCTGTTTGACGCCACCTTGGGTATGTGCGGCTCTTCAGGGAACCTCTTTGATGCCAACTTGGGTCACAAGTTATCACAACAACAAACACCCAAACTCCGCATTAGTTAGCAACGCGTCGCAATAGCATTAACCGTTCGCTGCACTACCAATCCGTCAATGTTTGGCATTGCGTCGATGTCAACTGGAGTTGAGTCATCTCTCTCTTTTTTAAACGGCAAGCATACTCTTTTCACTGTCGAATCATTTACTGCGATGAGCAGTTAACTTGGAGAAAGTTGCTTTCGCTTTGCTTCTCTTTATAACGTTTGCGGTCCCTCGTCGATTCTCTGATGGCTTCTTGTCTTCACCCGGCCTTCATTACTCAATTCTCGGCACTTAATTACGACAGTTAGGGTTGTCTCGCGTCCGTGAAATGATGCATGTCGGAGCACTGCGCGGCGAAGCACAGAAGGAATTGTAGAGGATTTTCCCATGCGGTTGCTTTCTGCACGTCGATCTCCAAATGTTCCTCTCCCTCCATTTAAAATATTGTCTACGTTCTCTTCCCGTTCGCCCACTATGACCACTCAGGGTTCGCGAAATGAGGGTGACGTTACGGACGTTTGCGGACGAACGTGGTTACCTGCACTAGACATTTCAAAATAAACTAACTGACGTTCAGGCACCGAGGATTAAAGAGAAGGCCGGCTCGTAGGACATAAGTGTATACGAGTTATGAGGTGATTAGATTTGGCCCACAGATTATGTGCATATATCCGCTTCTGAAAAGTGGCGCCGTTGCTGTTGTGCCTCTGAAACGCGCACTTGGTTGCACCCTTTTTGGGGGCTCTCGGCTTCTGCACGTATATACAACAGGCAGAGGTCGTCCCGGCGCCATGAGGTATTTTACTTGGCCCCAAGAAATGTTTCAGAAAACGCGCCTGTCAACAGCCTGTGACGGCAGCCTCGCAGCGTATCCTTCCGCAATTAGCCTGTGTATTCTAAATTGGGATTGTACGTTGGGCTGCGTTCTACATTGCACAGTCCTGGGTCTCCAGTTGCAAGAAGTGCCGCGAAAACAAAAATACAGGGCAAGCAAGACGCTGCGGTGATTTGCGTCGGTCTTCATTTCCACCTCTTGAAGAGCGCGGCCGAGAGGCGCCGGCGGTCGACACGGGGTGAACGATCACGAACTTTGTTCGTCTTGAGAGGCGGGAAACGGGGCGTTGGAAGATAAGTTCACGCTGCCGCATCTAGCGAGTGAAATGCGGCTCTGGGTCGAAGGGTGCTCGCTGTCGATGTTGCGGTGCACGCCTTTTTTGAGTGAGCTCGGCTCAGCTCAGTGCGCGCGCTCTCGCCTCCGGATCCATGCACGGTCCTCTCCGTCGGTCCCGCCGTGCCATCGACACCGCAGCTGACGACGCATCTCATCGTCGTTCATCGCCTCATTGAGACGTTGTGACCCGTTCACACCCCTTGTTGTTTCCCTTCGGTTGTTCCTTCCCTTCTTTTCGTAATTTTCTTGCTCTCTCTCTCTCTTTGGAAGAGCAGAAAATCTGGCGTAAAATTGTGGGGCGCGAGGCGAGTCCCTGTTGACTAGGACACTGCCTGTTGGCAGGTTACCAAGCGCTGTCGCGACCGCGCGTCTCTTGTTTTGCAAAGGCGATTTTTTTTTTTTTTTTTTTTTTTTTGACGAGGTGATGCGGTGTGCGTAGCGTGGAGGGCGATAGTGTCACAAGAAAACAAATTACTAACGGGCCCTAAACCACGTTACGTGCTAAATTGGTATTCGTTTTTTCCTCTGTTTGCGGTCGTTCTTCTTTCGCTCTTTGATTTCACACTGAGCCACCTCGTGTTTCGTGCAGATCATTTCAGGTGCAGAGCTCCAGAAGACAGCATTGGCTGCGGTGCAGAGCCGTAAAATGATGCGTAGTTTCACGCTGTGGCGAGTTGTTGCGCCGAACGCTGCGTGCAAGAACCTTGCAGTAGTTTGTATATAGTAAAACACGAGATCTCGTAAAATGTTTGGCTAAACGTGAGTTCTCCACATTAAGGCCGCCTTCCAGGAATGGGCTCGAGCTGACAAGCGCTTGCGTCTTCAAATAAGAGTCGTAGTCAAGGAGACGCATGCCTCTCTCACGCTTTGATAACGATGCGTGCAGGGACGTATATGTCTATTACATTGAGGAAAACCGTTTTGGATAATGCCAGCAGTCGAACCATACAGCGTTTATCAAAAGTACATACGGGCTACACACCGCCTTCACCATGCACGTGCCGTTTCGTTGTTGCGTGCGGTTCACGTGGCGCTCTTGACACTCCGGATTGTGAGTATACGATATTTATTTCCATCTCCCAGCGCGTTGGCGCTTGTGGCCTGTAGTCAGCCTGCGGTCGCAGGCAACGTAACCGGTATAGTCTCGACAAAGAGTGTATATTTAGCGTGTAACTTATAAGCACTGCCAGTCACTTCACCAGCGGCTATACTACGGGGCCAGTTCCCGCTGCTGGCATGGTGCATGCCACCACGCGTCCGCTATATCTCGTCACAAAACACTTGGAAAGTGCGACTAAAACTAAGTATAGTATGAATGTACTTCTATTGCAACTTCTAGTGTGCCGTTTGGCTAGGCCTGTGACAACCTTTTGATCGCATCTCTGAATGTGTTTTATTCGGGCCATCAGCAACGGCCCTATAGTGTCGCGCGTAGCTCTTGAGGTGGAGCGGTCCGTGTGTATAGATGGCAGGAGGGACGAGTTAAGAGTGTACACTTTTCACACATATTCAGCCGCGGCTCAGCAGCTGGGACGCCTACGGAGCGCATGCATAGGGTCGTTTTTCAGCCGATGTTGAAGAACAGCAGCACGCGAATGGTACTTCTCTGTCATAGCCCCAAGGTATATCCTTGGGACGTTAAAACCTATCCACTAAATCATATTCATTTGGTTAACCTATCAATCAGTCGAGTAGCTCCTGTAGTTTAGTTTTGGTGTAATCAAAGTTCAACTTCAAGGGAGCCTTTATTATCGGCTCCTTGCCGTGACGAGGGGAGTGTCACGAAGGAGCGATTCAGCGCGTGCGTTAACACCGCGTCCACGCCGTATATCGCATCGGAGAGCGCGAGTCAAAGGGTCACCGATGTTTCCCGGCGTACACTCGATCGGGTTCGCGGTTCCTCTTGGACGGCGCCGGGCGCACAGCTGCACTTCGCTGCCCGCGCGCGGGGCTCAGACGCGGTGTAGGCCCGCGTGTTGCACTTGGCCTGCGCCCAGGGGTGCCGGCGACGGCCCCGCTCGTCTCGTTCGGCGTTTCCGGACTCCCGAAACTCGCCCTTCTGCCCGCCAAAAACAGCGCGACTCCTTTGCTGCGCGAGAAATGGCCAGAAAACCTGCGTGTGCGGATCTTTTTGACTGCATGCCTCCGGGAGCGCGCTAACGCCTGCTCTGCGAGCGGCATGAGGAAATTTTATTGATAGCGGGCCCAAAGCTAAATTATGAGGTTTAAAGCCTCCAAGGAACGTGCAGGCTTTAGAGACGCCACAACGCGGGGGGCTCCGGATTAATCTCTATCACCTAGACTTCTGTCATGTTCATCTAAGTGCATGGACGTTTCTTGTAGTTTTTATTCCGCTCCCGGCGGAGTATACGGCCCCGCGAATCGAACATGCAAAGTAACCTGCACGTGTTTTCCTGATGGACGGACGTGTATACAGATTATGTGCGTTGAGACTGTGATGCTGTTTATCATTTCATATATATATATATATATATATATATATATATATATATATATATATATATATATATATATATATATATTTGGCATTCCAGCTCTTAAGACAGTTTTTGCGCTGACCTTCGACAGCAAGAGGATTGATTAGCAGGAGGTCATCTATTCTGCTCAACATGTGATGGATGGATGTTGAATGGAGTTGAATTGGAATTCACTACACGCTCAGTCGAAAGCGCGGATCGAGCGCTGTCACATCAACGTGATAGCCGCTATATACGCCCACTATAACCGAAAATAAAACGAAAAGGAGGAAAAGAAAAGAAATTAATGCTTGGGTTTTACGGTGACAAAACCACGATATGATTATGAGCCACGCCCTAATAGATTCAGTTTGACCACCGGGTTCTTTCAGCTAAATCTAAGAACACACGAGCGCCTTTGCATTTCGCCCCCATCGAAATGCTCCCGCCACGGCAAGGACCGAACTCTCGAGTTCAGCAGCCGCGGCGGGTCCCGCGTAATCACGTGGTCTGTGTGAGTAGCGGGGCGGTTTACGTATACAGTACATTGCATTAACGGGAAAACTCTACCATGTAGTATACTTGTTAGTACCCTGGTAGGAACTGGCGCCGAGGTCGGTGAGCCTGTACTTTATTTTGTCTGTTTGGTAAAGAGCAGCAATGTACATTTGTTTCGGAGCGGCCATGAATCGTTTCTGTAAAATCCATTCTTCCCGTTTAGGACAAGGTGGGTCTAACAGTTCATTTGACACTCTAGTGGCGCTGTGGCTATCGCTTTCACACGAAGTGGTGTTGACCGACCGTTGGGAAGTTTCTAATAAACGATGTGGTCCCCCCCCCCCCCCAAAAAAAAAAAAAAAAAAAGGGGGGGGGGGAGGGGTAGCGTACTATTTCGTGGCTTGAACATTTAAGCAGTTTTGGCTCATTCTCAACCTCCTCCTTTACCCCTCCCCCCCCTTCCCCCCGCCCTGATGGATTCACTTCCTGGGGGCGGAAACTTTTTATGATTATTTTAATAAACGTTCTAACAACAACAACAGAGTCAAGAGTTGCCTCGTTGTTTGCACGGAAGGAACTGGAACCTTTGCTGAAAGCACTTAGACAAATTATCGGCCAACTTGGGGCATATCCCGATACGCAAAGGAACACACCCTTCAGCAACGCTGACAGCAATCATTCGCTATCGAAACACTCTGCACTTGCGTGACTTCTGGCGCAGAACTTCTTTAGCAAAGGAATCTGCTTTCATCCCACTTTTTCGTGCTTTCCGCTTTGCCGCCACTGCTTGGAACAAGTTGCGCATCCACGTAGTCACCGAGACTGAAGCATGTGCAAGCAGAGTTTGCCGATGCACCGTCACACTCCTTCCGTGAAGGAAGCGAAGGAGAGCTGTGTCGTCAGATCGCCTGTTTACGCCGCGCTAGTGCTTGCATAAACGAGTGTCCTCCTGCACTGCCAAGATTCTTTTGCTATCGTCAGTATAGCGTAGCCAGGGGATGGCACACCGGGCTTGATTTACGATTTTACAAATGTTGCGTCAAGTTTTGTGAAAAATACAGTTCGCGGAAACGTTTCGCTAGTCCGTCTCGGAACTTTCCGTTAAAAGTTTTTTGATGAAGAAACGAATAAAGCGGTGTACTTTCTTCGAGTAAGTTTATTCGCACAAGGCGGAAATAGGTAATACAAAAGCATTACTAAAGAAAACTTGGCCCCAGTTGTTTTGGTGGTCTTGCTTGTGTGGAGCCGACACTGCCAGTTTTGAAGAGGGGGGGGGGGGGGGGGGAGCAATTGGCTTGCTTTGCCATCCCACTTTTGACAGCGGGGAAGGGAGAGCTAGGGGGGAGGGATGTAAATGCCCCCTCGGTAAGTCCGCCTATGCCCTCCTTGAATTTGCGAAAGAGACGTGATAGAATAGTACCGGTGAACGCTGTGCTTACATGCCATAACTGCCTTTGCTAGCTAGACGCACGGAACTTGAACATCCCATGGGATGTTCGCACGGCGTAAAAGGTGCCGGCACGTTAGGGTGCCTCGATGTAACCTAGACCACGTCTTCCCCCGTACCGTGCAAGGAGTGGCGTCTGACGGCGCGTCCTTGGGCGCCGACCTTTCCAGTTGATGTAGCTGGACAAACTGCGGGCGGCCTGCTGTACCAGTTTCTGGAGGCGAGAGGTGTCTCCCGCGGTCTCAAACAGGTGGAAGGGGCGAGCTTCGCTTGGCACCGCTGCCTAATGGGACGACGCGCCATTCACCGCCGGTTGACAACCAAACGCAAAGGCGGCGGCGAAGGAAGTCTGGCCGCGCGGCACTCATCCCTGGCTGCCGCGTCTCGCAAGCTTGTTCGCGGCTGCCGTGGTCGGCTCGGGACAGTGACTGATGGCGGCAGCCCTTCGCTCGCTGTTGTAGTCTTTTACTTGGGCCTTGTTTGTTCTCATCCCATGCCTTTGTTTCTTGTTCCTCGTCGAAGAGGTGGTCATGCGTCCTTCTCGGCCTGCTCCCCTCTCCGAACCTGAACGGAAGCAGCCGCGGAATGAAAAGGAACAAGAGAAGCCGATCTTGTCGCACGCATTGGCCGCGTGGGAAGATGCGCGCTGCTTGCTTCGGTTGACTTCTCCTGATGCTACCTGCTGCTGAACGCCGGCTTCTTCCGTTCTTCGCCGCGCTTAAAAATAGGCGGCAAGTTGACCCGGTAAACAGGACTGGTGCCGACGATGAGGCGGCGGCGACGGCATTGACCGTGGCACCGGTTCTGCTGCAGGCGCCTCCTAATGACAGGCTTGGCCGGCTACACAGTGCTAGCTGCCCTGCTGCAGCGGCGCGCGCTTCGCTGCCCCGTCTTAGGGGCACACCCTTTCGGCCTGTTTCTCTTCGTTGGTGTTGAACCCAATCGTTACCCGTAGTGCGCTCCGCCTCGCATGAATTCCGCGCATTTAACTACTCTACTAACCAGCGTGCTTCTAGAGTTCCAGGTTACAAATATTTGAAAAAGGAACAGCAGCCTGGAGACATCGCTAGAACCAAATCCGTTTCTCGCAGCTACGGATAGAGTTGCGTTGTATCTATTGACATTCAACCGACAAGTTTGTAGATAGCGCTTCATATGCAGTTCGTCTGTATTCAAAGCTACATATTCGTATATCACGCAGTGTAAAGCCTTTACGCATATTGTTTCGCATCGTGGATGGCCACAGCATGCCCATGCATTGAGAAAACGCGACTTTATAAGCGTCTTGGTGTCCACTATAGCTTACGCGTCTATTGCACAAGTTGGCTCTTCTCAGAAGCTGCCGCCGCAGGCATAATCTCTATACTGAAAATATATCTTGAACGTGCCCGTCCGCTTTCGACCGCTAAGCGGACGTATACTCGAGCTCCGGTATATAGGGCCGGACTATACATGCCATCGGTACTCCACCAATGTCGACCGGGCTGAGAATAAACCGATGCAGCAGGAGCGCTGAAAGCCGAGCTAATCCTCGTCGTGTGGCTTTGTGCCTGCACTCGATGGAACTCTCAGTTAAGCCTGTTCCTGACGAAGAAAAGCGTCCGAGCGTGAATACCGGATTTGCGAAACGCTCTATACAAGCAATTAAAACGGTAGTCGACACAGATTTCATTGTTTTCGTCAGAAGTAAACAGCAATCCATAGCACGACCTGCACCGCTCCATACTGCACGGCCTATATTGTTCGCCTCCTCGACAGGAACAGAGGGACAACTTTTCTGCCGCACCAGTTTATCGCCCTTCCCACCCACCACACGCGCACATAATAATGAAAAAGAAATGTGTTGTTAACCAGAAAACAAACAAAGCTGCAAAGAGAAGAGACTGTGCTATTTTCGTCTTTTATATTCGTCGGCATTCGTTGCACGTTTTGAAGTCAGCTTTTCAGCTGAGCGCTCATCTCGGCACGTTTTCGTGAAACTCGAGCCGCCCTGGCAGCGAGCGACCCGCCGCCGTCTGCGACGACCGTTGTCGACCGACGAAGCTGAAATTGCGGCGGCGAACGATCCGCGCCTTTGCGCTGTACGTGTCACGTGACGTTAGCCCCCGCGCAGTCGCAGCTGCTGTCTTTGACAGTGCTGGGGCCTGGGTGACAGCGGCGCCTTTGGGGTAACGGCCCACCAGGCAACACCTGAACACGCGAGCAGTTTGCGCCGACGACGTTCTCACGTTTTCTGCGGTCCGGGCCGTTTATTGTAATCTGTCCGCTTTGGGAAGATATATAGTGGAGGGGCGGAGGGTGCAAGTGCTGCGTATCCGACTTGTTGCTTCTCTTCGTGCACGATAAGCAGACCCGACGTGTCGAGCCTCGCTGAAACGTCTGCTAAGCCGAGCTTTCTTGGCGCGAAGCCTAACAGACGTCTGCGCTTTCGCTCTTATCGGCCTGTAGTAAGTCCCACTTTACATATATTTCGCATTCTATGTGTCGACATTGAAGACATCCTTGCAGGGCTTCTGTAACCTCCCACGCGAATATTTCAAGTCGTGGTCATGGTGATCAAGGAATAAATAAACAGAAAGAAACTTCTATAAAAGGAAGAACGAATAAACAAGGCGTGAAAAAGAAAAGACGTTTTATATTGCGACCGTGAGGGCTTTTCAGTATGTTGAAGCCTTTATCTGCGCTCTCATTTAAAGTTAAAAGGCCGGACTTATTTTCCTCAACGACGGCTATCGAGGCTAGAAACAACTGGTGCAGTCGCATGCCTTCAGGCCGGCCTAGCGGCTCGTTCTGCAGCACCGAGACCAACCGGCCGTTTAGCGTATAGCACACACGATACGCGCCCATTCATGCGGCCAGCGAGGTGGCGCCGGTGGAAATCGGTTCCGCCCTCAATCGCGACGCCCACTTCGGCCGACCCGCATGCAGCGTTTGGCTGTGCGAGGAGCACCGAGACATCACCGAGGCTTGAACGGCCGGCGCTGCAACTCTTGCGCGGCCCACGCACTTGGCTGACCGGCTCACTTGTGTGGAGTGGCGAGGCCTGACCCGCGATGCTTATCGCTGCAGCAACCGCAATCGGAGGCGCTCTTTTATTACGAACGCGCTTGCGGCACGCCGCCGACTTCTGCCGCGGCAATCACGAGCACGTGCCTCCGACTCTTTCGCGCACTGGGTAGCCCTCCTCTCTGCCTCTCTCTGTCAAACCATTTTCGGTAATTTCAGCAGGTGAGACACTGAGATGTTGTCGTTCGTGTACAAGCGTCTGTTCTGGCTGATCCGTTTCGGCGGCTTCTGTTCCAGCGTGAATAAACCACAGCGCTCAGCTGCCATGACGCGAAGCGTGTTTCGTTTTGACCGACGTGGTCAAAACAAATCCAGGGTTTGATTTGGGGTGCAAAGCTTCATTTATCTGCAGCCAACTTCCAGTCCAGATCGTCACACTACTTCTTTGCTCGAAAAACGGGAACCCTCTGACTCGTATACGCACGCCTATAGGCACTGTTGTATTCGCAGCGGCAGGCTATATATGCAAGCGGTATTACCAGACGGGCAGGAACTCTCTCCAGCTAACGAGCAGCGCTTTAAGGCTGACAGAGCCGCACCATGGCGTCCCGCATCCTGTCGACATGTCCATGCCTGTCGCATATGGCTGCAACTGCTCCACGATCCACCGATGTCAGGGATCGATAGAATGATAAGGATAAATGACAAGGGAGAGTAGGGAGTTGACCAAGGCTGAGCCCGGTTGACTATACATACTTTGGGTCTTTGAGTTGGTCTGAGCAGCCTCTGTTTTGCATCTGTTTAAATCGGATTTGTTGACGACACTTCGCTATTGGTAAAGCCTACGGTTTAACTGTCGATTGAGGGAATGGTCTGTTGATTGACTGATTGAATAAACAAATAAGGTTATGCGGCCTTAATATTTATGGTGTACAAGCAATTTACCGATATGTAAGACTAAGAAAATATTCAGGGAAAGAAGGAAGAAGGAAAGGTTAATGAACGAAACAAAACCCGCTGGTATAGGTCAAGAGGGACATTCATCTAATGGAGATCATTCGTGAAGTGCGTCTGCGGTGGCCTTTGTCGCACTTGATCGCCTGAGTATGTCGGTTTCCTCGCACTGTTCGAAAAACCACTACTCGCCATGCAGGCTTCACTCACTGAACATGCTCAAAAACGTCACTGCAAACCTTTGGGGGACAACAGGCCGGCCGTGCGCACGACTGCGTTAACTCTTGCAGCGCGTGAAAGTTATTTGCGATTTGATGGGTACACACCTTGAGAATCTCACAAACTGCGAAAGTGCTCGCAGTCAGAGTCCGTCCACCAGTCTGAAAATGAAAGCAGGACTGCGAAGCAGATTTACCTTAAAGCATTGTTTTTTCTTTTTCTTTTTTCGCTTGGGTTGCCACGCGGCATAACATCGATCAACGCAAGAAGAATGATGCAGAAACGTATCAATTTAGCGGGCATTTGCGGAGTCTATGCACAAGCGTCAGCTGTCAAGTTACATTGCAGCAATGGATATTGGCCGCACCACGCAGCTGATTGTTACGCACGTGTACGGACTATGTCAGTCTCGGGTCAGTCAAGAAGTTGACGAAGGAATGGTTAAGCGATACGGCGAAGTGCAATGAGCTCGGGAAGAACAGCGACCAGCATTATACACGAATATCAGAACAGGTCGGTCCATCGGCGCTGCCATATGGGGTTAACTGTACAATCGTATTTTGTCGTTGTTGTTGGCGGCTGCTCTACAACGCCAAAGGTATCTTTTGCACGGTTATGCTGAAGCCCGTGAACCATCCGCAGCAAGTTAGCATGATCGACAGTTGTTAGTGCACGCCAACGCAAACACCTCTTCAGGTGCAGTTCCGCACTTCCTCGCCTTTTTGCCTCCACAAGAACAACCTACAATTAAATGCCCTGGTCGCAGAATGAAGATGTTGGGGGGAGGGGGTCGTGTTTTCTGCGGCGTGGCTGCGTGGCAGGGGGGCTGCGCTGCTGCGTGTATATGTATATCTGTGTGCCGTCGACGTGCGTCTCTTCGCGGAGCCGCGTCGGTTTGCGGAAGTGTTTCCCGCCCACGGTGTGCCAAAATCGGGGCGCTCGCGACCACGTAGCTCTGCGTGTGCGATCACTCCGCGCGGTCGCAGTCATGCGAAAGAAGGCGCGCCGTCCCGAAAAGGAGAAGGGCGTTTGCACGGCTTGTTGAAGAGCAGTGCCCGTTCCAAGTCGGCGTTCACGAGAGCGAGACGACGTGTCACGCCTCTCCCGACGTGGTGTGTGTGCGGCCCCGCGCCGACCACGGGTGCGTGGGAAGAGCTGCGCGCATGGGCTGTCAGCTTCGCGGGATGCACAGAAGGACGGCTGCAGAACCTGAATCGCGTACGGTCCTGCATGTATACGTCTGTGTTGTTAGCTAAGCACGTTTGCATAGGAAACCTCGTTGCTTATTTTTACTCGCTACTGTGCATTGGAGCCGCACAGCTTGTGGACAGTGGTGCAGCCAGGGGGTGGCACACCGGGCAGGTGCGCCCCCCCCCCCCCCCTTCCCCGAAAAAAAAAATCTTCTGGATACGCCACTTCTCGCGGACCTGCATGTGGCGGCCATGAGTCAACCATCAGCGGTCGTAACGCCGACGTTATCCTCGGTTCCCGGTGTGACCCATCGGAAAGCTCCCAGTCTTCCAAGGGAGAAATAGTAGACTCTTGTTCCTTCCCCATGATGTCGCAGCAGCTACGTACATCTTTCGGCGTGCATGGTCTCCAATTCTTACAACTTCCATGTTCTCCATTTATTGCAATACTGAATGTCGCTATGGTGAGGTAACCTCTATACGGATGAAAGAGCAGCAATAAATAGATGCCGTAGTTTAACGTAAATTACGAGGTGCCAGCGTCGTGCGGTGCAGCGCAGTGTATCCGTCGTTCCCTTCTTCCCTTTCTATGTCTCCTCCTTCCTGAAGACTAAGCCCGGCCGTTCGCCGCCCGCGTCTTATCTTGGTGGTAATCTGCAGCGGGTTCAAAGACAGGGCGAACCGAGATGGCAGCAGGCACTGTCTTTGCGCGCGCCTAGTTCTGGAGGTCGCGTAATCTCAAGTTTCGGGGACGTGTTGAAGGGAGAAGCAGCAGGAGTGTTCGCTCACCTCTCTTTGCGCTCTTCATCACGCCAGCGTTGTGACAACGAGTGTTCCTGGTATAATCGAATGAGATCTGTCCATGTTTGCCTGTGCGGGCGTGACACCATGCTTGCAAATTTAATTAGTAAGAGAATGTTTACTGCAATTTATACGGCCGGCAAAACTATGACCCTTGCTTTGTGTAGTTGTGTGATACTTTGCTATCGCTATCAATGCTTCGCCTTCCGGGCGAAACTGTGACTTTTTCCTATTATACACGGCGCCGGGGTAGCTCAATTGCTTAGAGCATCGCACGCGTAATGCGGAGATGTGGGTTCGTATACCATCTTCGCGCGGTCATTTGTTTTTTTCATCCATTTTTATTTTATTTTATTTGTCTTGTGTTTAATTAAGTTAAGAACTGCAACTAATTTTCCCTATGCTGTCCTGGTGTCATTGCGTGTTGACTTCTTATGATATGACTAATAAATATCGGGCCCCTCGGTTTCCCTTCTTCTCGTTCGTCACATAGCGAGGGTCTTGAATCCGGCAGCTTTGATGCCTTCAGGAAGCTTGTGTGGATTTGTCGACCAGTTGCTTTCACCCAAAAAGTTCATGTGGACGTGACGCCTGCGGCAGAAAGGATGTTCCACATCCGCCGCCAAGGCTGTGAGTGGTGGCTTTGGCCAACACTCCCAGGTTTAGTTCTAGTAGGTAAACATAAATACAACGAAATGAAATGTAGGAAGGTTAACCAGAACTGAGTCCAATTGGCTACCTAAAGACAATTCAATTGTATACAAGTTTTTATACTACTTGGTATGAAAACTTAAATACAATCGAAAGATGACTTCTGGTGAAATTGGTTTCCTGCTGTTCCGCATCACGCAAGATTCCTACATGGTATAATGACTCATCAGCTGTGCTATCGCGTGCCTTCGTAGCGATATGCTGTCACAACGAAATCTCTCCGCGGCGCCATGGGGCGGGCTTTTTACTGCTTCGCGAACGTCCGTGCAAGCGGCGCGCGAGGAGACGTGTTCCTGATCGCACAGGTGTGAAATCGACCGGTGGAGATGGATTTCCCGGTGAGTCGTGCGCGGCCGCCGGTAGCGGCGACGGCCGGTCAGCAAGCACGTGGCCCGCAGGGTGTGCCGGCGCGTCCGTGCCGTCTCGCCTTCAGGCTTGAGGAGCGATCGGCCACCGCCGGATGAACCCGTTTTCGTCGTCGCCGCCACCGCCGCCGCTGCAGCGTCTACAGGTTGAGAGGCAGCCCGTGCGCGCCGAGAGCAGCAACCGTCCGGCCCATCGGTCGTGCCGTTTCTTTATATTTTGTTGCCTCGGCGTCCCTCCCGAGACGTCCCGGCCGCGCGGTCGGCTCGCTCGGTGGTGGGCGCGCGAGGCTGGCGCCGGCGTCGCACCTGCTCACCTTTTTCGCTAGCCCGCGGTCCGCGCTCGGTGTCCGGACCCTGCCGAGGCCGGGCGCGCGTCGCCAAGGTCGTAATGGATCGTTACCGCCGCTTCGCCTCCGCATCGGACCCTTGGCCTTGGCTCTGAGGCTCCGAGAGCCACCATCTGCTCCTCGGTCTGGCCGGAAGGGCGCGAAGCCGTCGAACTCATTTTTTCTCTTCCTCGTCGGCGACCTCCTCCCGGCTGGCACTGCACTACATCTCTTCGGGGCCGCGCTCGTTGTCCGTGGGACGACGTGACCCTTTCGGTCCAGCTGCTGCGTGTAGTGCTGCTGTCGGACAGCGTGGGCGCCGCGGACGTGTTGTTGCCCTGTGTGTGTAGGAGATGCGCCTTCGGCCAACGGTGTACGCGGGGCGCGCCGCCCTCTTCGCGGCGGCTCACGGGCAGCGACCGCCGCCTCCCGCGGGTCACTGCACCCTGCGCGCTGAGTCTGAGATGAGGGATCCGCGCGCTGCAACACATGGGCGCGCGCGGGCTTTCGACGACGATCTTTTCTGTCGCCCGTACGCGGCGGCTTCTTGCTAAACGAGCGCGGCCGATTCGCAGATGTGCGAATCGGGGTCGCGAGGCTCTCGCAAACGCGCGCGGGGGCGGTAGTGTGTTGGGGGCGGCTGCACTATATACCGTCAGCTGTTTCTTATCCTCGCTCAACCGTGTCTCGTTAGCCTGGGCGCTTAGTTGCCGTTCCTTACTTATACCCACCTCAGCCGCGGTGTTTCAGTGGCTACGGCGTTCTGCTGCCGAGCGCGAGATCGCAGGTTCGGTTGCCGGCCGCGATGGCCGCGTTCCGATCAAGCGAAAGCGATAATGTGATTAGATTTAGGTGCATATTATGATAAAGAACCCCCCGGGGTCAAAAGTTAATCTGGAGCCCTCCGAGCTGGGGCGTTTAACGCAGTTTTCATGGTGTATAATATAGTTATATAATCTTATAGGGGGGCATATACAGGGTGGTTCATTTTAGCTGCACCAAATTTTTAAACATTGCCTGTGACAGATAGCACAATTATAATCCTTGATCTAAACTACTCGATGAGGCGGCCATTACTTACACGAGAAATCAAAACACCTAATTGAATAATTAACATAATTACGCTAATTAACTTTTTAAATAATTATTTTACGGCACATCTTTCAATCTACGAATTATAGCCGCTGAGTTCGCAAGGCAGCAGTTCGTCGCGAAAGTGTCCGACGAAATGCATGGGCGTTCCAGTTAACTTTTTGAGGAAAACGCCGTTTTATGCTTTGAAGCACAAAGTTAACTGGAACCCCCATGCATTTCGTCGGTCACATTGAAAATTAATATCTCGAAATTGGTTCAGTCCTGAGAATTCGTTCCAAGTGTATACGCCTTGCGAACTCATCGGCTATAATTCGTAGATTGAAAGATGTGCCGTAAAATAATTAATTAAAAAGTTAATTAGAGTAATTATGTTAATTATTCAATTAGGCGTTTTGATTTCTCGTGGTAGTAATGGCCGCCTCATCGAGTAGTTTAGATCAAGGATTATAATTGTGCTATCTGCCACAGGCAATTTTGAAACATTTGGTGTATAGCTAAAATGAAACAGCCTGTATATTCGGCTCCGACTTGTGTTCTCTAGTGTCTTTTGACCTGATTTTACTGTGAGGTGGCAGCCTTCTGATATCAGCCTTCGCTGACAGAGGGCGGCTAACTCTGTCACTCAAGACCACCATGGCAAAGGGATTGATGTACCCGCGCTAGATGCATGGTGGACGTGAAAAAGCTCTCAAGTGGAATTAATAAGAACGAAGATTCGTTGTAATTATACCCTGCATGCACGCGCTCCTTCACGAAACACCTGGAAGGCAATTGTAAATGTTCCGAACTGCTTTTACGACATTAAAGAAATCAGTCCTACTGAGCAGCATGTATAAAAAGCTGCATGATTGATTGATCGATTCAGTGAATAAACGTTTATTGAAGCGGTTGTTGCATTTGTTCTGACCGGCTTCCTCGGTCCAGGAGGCCGGGGTCGTCTTGAGAAACAAAAAAGAAACTTGAGGGTTATATGCTGACACGATGACGCTGAATACAGCTTAATAGGGCATTACTGCGTACAGACTCAGACTAATGGATGCAATTAATACAGCAATCGCCTAGTTTGATCGGAGCTGTCGCAAACACGAAAGGTTATACTTAACAATAACCGAGGCGCAAGGAAGAGTGCGTATATATAGACGTCAATACGAAAATCTGCTATAGAGACGCCACAAGAGCCGTGTGTCGTTGTCGGCGTTTTCGCCACATGGCATAATATGTGCACGGAGATGTGACAGCAGCGGGGCGCGGTCGTCATTATTAAGTGTCGAGCCTTGATGGAGACTCGCACAGCTGCGGCGGCAGGTGTTTTCGCACGTCGCGCCAGTGATCCGCAGCCGATCGGCGCCCCGTGTTTACTTCCATTGTGAGGCGGTCTTTGGCGCGCTCCTATAAATCTCGCTTCTTGGCGAGCCCTTGCCAGGCTCCGGCGTCGGGCACTGCTTTCACCGCGGTTCAGTGACCACAGGTGGAGTCGCTCGCACGCATGCTCAGTCATTCCGGTCCTTCGTTTCCGGTGCCTTCAAGGACTGAAGAAGGCGATGGTCGTTCGCTTAGGAAGATGCACTGGGCTCACCTGTCGTGACATCGATTACTGCACAGTTCTTCCATCGTATGCACCACCCTGCGCGGTTCCGTCTCAAGTCCGGCCGTCTTTACTGCATGCTCTGCCTTCAATGGTCGTGCACGAAGAAGGAAGTGTCGACACGGCATTTCTGTTTGCCTACTACGGATTATGCTCAAATAATTAGGCGCCAAAATTTCGTTCATATCAGAATGCCGGTTTTGGGAACCAAGGGGACATGCAGTTGCGATTCGTCCTGCAGACCAAAGTCCTTTTGAAGTTTGAAGTTTATTTGCCCTTTGGGTACATGGGGTTACCGACAAAAGCTGCATGAGCAGCATTTTTTACATGACAGCCAAGAAAAAATGCAAGAAAAACAAAGGAGCAAAGGAAGAACATGGAACCCGTGTGGGGTTGTGGCTGGCGTGAATAAATGAGGAATACAGATGATCTACATTTATTGTTGACATTCTTATGATTTCTTTTTCTCGTGTGGTGTGCATTCGCGTTAAACTCGGCCATTAATCTATAGTGGACTTCTATGAAAAGCAAAACTAAATAAACGCCAATGTTTGTCGCTGCGTTGTTCCTTTTATTTATTTTTGTTTCTTAAAGTATTTTTAAAAACTATCTTCTGTGTGGAGCCGAATTCCTAATCCTATGACCAATTTTGGAAGTTGTTCCGCTATACAGCGAAGAGAAAGCACACAGTTTTCGCTATATATCTATACCCACATATGCGCGTGTCTGCATTTGCGTCCAATGCAGTAACTTGACGTAGTGGCTATATGGCATTGCGCTGCTAAGCCTAAAGGCGCGGGGTCAAATCTTGGCCTCGGCGGCCGCATTTCGATTGGGGCGAAATGCAAAATCGCCCACGCACCGTGCCTTAGGTGCGCGCTAAAGAACCCTAGGTGGTCAAAATTAATCCAGAGTCCCCCACTACGGCATTCCTGATAATCATGTCTTGGTTGTACCACGTTAAACCCGAGAAATTATTAATCCAATACAGTATGCATATTGCACATTATAGTACTTAATTTGCGTCCATGCGTGCTGTATATATCCATAAGCGAGTACTTTTTTGCGGCAGGACAAAACATTTTGTAGTTCTCGCGCTGTTCCTTTTGCCACAGAAAAAGTGAACTTGCCCTAGTTCGACCTTTTAGGTTTTTGATCTACGCAGCAAGTCGGATTCTGAAACTTCTGATGGAAAGTTTCGCGATTGGCATTTATTCAATGAAATAGGTACCTCGAATGAAGCCCTCTGCTCAGCTCAAGAGAATCGTCGCCGCCCTGCGAAGCGAGGCTTTGTCGTCTGCGCTTATATATGTGTGTGTGTGTGTGCGTGCAGACGACGCGGAGGCATTTGGGGGCGAGGGGGGTGACTGCAATGGCAAGAGATAACGCCACGTTGATAAATAGTTGAGGGCACGGGTGCACAATTGGGCGCGGCGGGGTAGTGCTCCCTTTCACTGGATCGCTGGGAACGGGTCACGCCGCATAAAACCAATCATTTTCGCAAACAGCCCCGCCACTATCCTCCGTTCATGCTGCTGCTGCTGCTGTGCTGCTGCTGCTGCAGCATTCAACGTCGTCTGGCCTGACCCAAGGTCATTCGAGCCAATAAAGTGCTGCCCTTTTGGCCCTAACGTCCCCGCCTGCCCCATACGATGGCAGAAAAGACAAGCAAGTCACAAAGGAATAAAAAGGGAAATAGCTGTTACAGAAAGCAGCGGCCCTCATAATATGTGCTTTATACTGCCAACGAAGTGGATCTGCAGACGGCAGCGCAGCTTCTGGATGGTCTGCGGCGCGCCGCAGACGACGCACACTTGACCTCTATATGGAAATAGCTGTTTATGAACGTAAATCCGAAACGAGTGCATGGTAGCGGCGGCAGGGCTAAGGCCCTGCCTTTTTAAGTTTTCCGTAATTTTTAAAAATCGCCTGTGACAGATAGTATATAATTATTGTTTTTGACCTGTATTATTCTTAAAAGGCAGACATTACTAGCGCGAGAAATCGGAACACATATTCAACTAATTAACAGAACGTCAATAATTATCTTCTTAATTAATTATTTAACGGCGCATATTGCAATTTACGAAGTGTAGTCGGTGAGCTTGCAGGACGTCTCCACTTGAATTGAATCTCCAACATGACACCAGTTTCGTGATATTTCCCAAAGTGTGGGACGAAATGTATTGGCGTTCCAGTTACTTTTGTACTTCAATGCATAAAACAACTTATCGTTAAAAAAGTGGAACAGTGCATTCTTACGGCGAGTTTGATGGCGCATGTCTCTAAACTGGTGTTATTCTGGACATTCCTTCCAAGTGGATTCGCCTTGCGATCACGTCGGCCACGATTCGCAAATTGCAATATGTGCCGTAAAGTAGTAATTCATTAAAAAATTTCATTTGTGAATTTTAAAAAATTAGTTGAATGTATGTTTCGATTTCTCTTGAAAGGAATGTCCGCCTCTCTCAATAATCAATCGCAAGAACTAGAACTATATGTTATCTGCGACTGGCGATTTTTAAAAATTCCGAAAAACTTATATTATCACCATATATATATATATATATATATATATATATATATATATATATATATATATATATATATAAACGTTGGCTGATGCACGTGGCGTGATGTAAAATAACGGCTGCAGCACTTCTAGACTATTCCGGAAACGCTTCGTTTACCTAAAGTGAGAAGTCACTATAACAAAAATAATTTGCATGCCCAAATATCTGCTGAAATATCTGGTATGAAAACCTCTGCTGAAACGTCTTGATTAATCTGTGGTGATCTCTGTGTATATCACGATCTTAAAAGATAAGCATTTAGCGCTGAACGGTCGCATCAGCGTCTGTTTTACACGTACCGGTGAAAGCTGTGTCACGACATGAATATAGTGAAATAAAACGAACACTCGCCAATGGAAATACACGTAATGGGCTGTGGGAAAGTAAGCGGCATCGTGCATGGTTAAAGGCAAATATTAAGTCGAGCTTGTTTCAAGGATTAGGCGCTTCTGCAATAACCCATTCTTCGTTCGTAACGAAAACAGAGCTTTTATAAGCGAGAAAATGACGTACATAGAAAATCCAAGTGGCTCCATCTGTTGCCGACTATATGGTGCCTCTTATGTGTGGCGTCAGCACCTCTGATGCACAGAGAGCGGGCCGCGACCCGCCACTGCGAGTGGCATCGCTTTTCTGTGTTTACAACGACTTAGGCGGTCACGTGTGGCAGTTGAGCAGCCTGTCGGCTCCTGCCGAGGCGGCTCAAGTTGCCGTAACCGGTAACCTGAACACAAGCAGAGCCGCAGGGGTGCGATCGCAGCTCGCTTTTCCGTTCCTTTGCTTGCCTTCTCGTGATCGGTCAGAATTGTGATTGCGTCAGCGGCCGTCAGAGACAGCGGGGCGGTACCGCAGCTTTCCCACTTTGTGACGTAGCAGTCAAACCGAACGTGCGGAAAGCGAGCTGTTTGCGCGATCGCACGCAGAGCGACTCACGCACGCAAGCTGAACACCTGCACCCGCCAGGCAGCATGCTTCTAAATAGTCTACAAAAGACATAACGGCATGGAGGGCGGTCAGGGGGAGTCGACAAGTCCTCCGCTTTGGCGCGGTCGGTTCAAAGTGAGGACGGAATTTCCTTCGACGGAAATTTCCTACGCAAGAAATTCATATATTGACGCACAGAAAACGATGGTAAATACTTCTAGACGAATAGTCTGATGATCCAGCTCGACTTAATATTTTCCTTTAGTGTCCCTTTAAATGCAATCGCGGTTGCGAGGCAGTTTCGGGGATCCTTCCAGATCTCGAGCTGTCGAACTCGGCACATTCGAATACGCGGACCGGATCGTGTGCCCGTATTCTCCCGCAACTTCCAGCGCGTGCTTTGTTTGCGTGTCGCCTGGGACGCATTTCGTTCCCAGGCGCCTTCGTTCGTTGGTGTCGTCTTGCACAGGTGCGCCATCCAACACCACAGCCGACGCGGGACGATGCAGGCAGGCCAGCGGGCAACGCCGACGACCGCTCGTCTACGTCGCTGCTGCAGCTTTTGCGGCTTGTTGCGTGTTTCCTCTCCTCTTTGTGCTAGTTTTCGGTATCTTTATTTTTTTTTTTTCCCTACGTTCTTTCCTCGGTGTGGCCATTCTTCCGTGCCCGACGCACCGGCCGCGCAACGCCAATCATAAAACGAGACGGCCGAGGCGGAGGAGTGAAGGCCCGTGTGGCCCTTCTTTTTTATGGCCGCCGGAAGCTGGCGTATTGTGCCCGTGGCCATTTCCGGTGCGCCCTGCGTCTCGCCGTCGCGTGCCTAACGTCGCGTCGTCGGCTTGGTTGGGCAGTAACGGGGCCATGCCGGCAGACGGCACCGTCGTCTGTCGACGTCTGCTGCGCCGCTCCGTCGACGTACTAGGTTTCGGGTCACCGTCGGCCGCGGGCCCGTTCGCTTTTGACTATACGCCACACTGACGAAGCCGGCGCACTCAAACTCTTATTGGCCTCGTTCACTTACGTTTAGGCCGTCGTGGGCGGGGCACGGCGTACTGCGACTCGTGGGAAAGTTTTGGGCACCTCCGTCTCACTCCTCCGCGCTATATTTATTTTGCTTTTACGACACCGGTGTTGTCTACTGACGGTACTGATATACTGTCGTGCTTGTTTTAATGTTTCTGTTGCACTGCCTTCAAAGTAGCCGCCTTCCTTTATTTTTTTTCTTTATTTTTTCCGCGTCTCGGTGAGAAATAACGTAGATAAATATATTTTTGTTTCATTGAAATATGTAAGTGATAACTTTGTTGTCGCGACGACATTGGATATTTAGGAGAGAGGTGCTTCGACTCCTCCTAAGGTTCCTCCGTGATACAGGGTCGGAAAGGGAGTGGTGAGCCGTGTGAGTCGTCATGGTTTGGAAAACAAGCAGCATATTGGGCTCCGTGTCAACTTGTTTTTGATACTTGGCGTTGTTAGCTGTACTGCGAAGTGTTTCAGACCGCACCGCGTTTGATAGGTGGCATTCAGCTGGCTACTTTTGTTAGGCTAGATCCGCCTGCACCAAGCAGTACCCATCTTCCTCCTTTATTAAACAAATTACATTTCGCAAGCTTACGAGAAAACAGTAAAAAAATATTTTTCAAGTACACGGTTAAATCTATAGGCGTGACCCGCCGCGGTGACTCAGTCAGCTAAGGCGTTGCGCTGCTGAGTACGAGGTCGCGGGATCGAATCCCGGCCGTGGCGGCCGCATTTCGATGGAGGCGAAATGCAAACACGCCTGTGTGCTTGCGTTGTAGTGCACGTTAAAGAACTTCAGGTGGTCAAAATTAATCCGGAGCCCTCCACTATGGCGTGCCTCATAATCAGAACTGGTTTTGGCACGTAAAAACCTAGGGAAAAAAAGTCTGTAGGCGTGATTTATCACTTGTGATAAATCACGCCTACAGACTTGATCATTGTATGATCAAGGAACACGGAAGCGGTCCGATCAACGGCCAATCAGAGCGAGCGCGAGCACCGACAAGTTTTCTTTCACGTCTTTTGCTGGCGTTTGTATTTGTTATTCGTTTTGGACATAAATTCGGAGATATGAGTGCGCGCGCGGAACAGCAGCGTTCACTTGCGACTTCAGTTTCACCGTCGAAGCGGCTCTTTGTTAATAGATTTTGCGTAGTACGTATTTGCGGCATGGATCAGAGCGACTGGAAAGAAAAAGATGTGAGACATGCACCCAAACGAACTTAGAACTGGTTTCTCTCGGCGACTGCAACGCTTTCGTTCTGCGGTGACACACCTTCGGTGTCGCGTAACTCGCGGTGGATGACTTGTGCGGTCTCGATCCCTCGGTTATTTTTCCTTCTCCAGTTTTCCAGCTTAGTGTTCAGAAATGTGCGGCACCAAGATTTAACATTTCTCGTTCAAGATCGTGGACTTACGCCGCTTATCGCTTGCAGAAATGTGAGCTAACATTCAGGGTACAATAATCTCTAGAACGCTGCAGAACATTGGTCTCTGTACTACCACGAATTGTCCGCCCGTGTCGCCAGAGGGCTAAGCATTGGTGATCACAACGATGTGGTGTAATGGCTTCCGTATATTAATGCGCGCTCGTTTAGCTCACTGGCAAATAAATCAACTTTGCCCTTGCCCATTGGAACCAACTCAACGCGACGCAGCGTTTGGCGTCACTCGCGTTAGACAGTTCGCAAAAAAGAGCATTGGACTACGTCACTTATTTGCGTGCTCGTTTCGTGGCTAACACGCGAAACAAGCGCCGTAGAAGCTTTATAAAAAGAGGCACGCCTCTTTGTGTTCAGTGTATATAGCATACGATTTAAGAGGCCATGCTAGTCATGAAAGCGAGGAGTTAGTACATATAGAGGAGGAAGAAAGGAAGGAATAACTTTATGTGAACTCTGCGTTAGCGCTGTCGGACTTTTGTTTACTGTTTCTGCTTATATTCTATCTCGTCTGTTTGTGTTTGATTTAGTTGGCCTATCTTGTCGTGTATACTGTCTCTGCCTTTCTTGCTCATTTGTTTGTTTGTTTGTTTGTTTGTTTGTTTGAGCCGGCCTATCGAGTTGCTATGTATACTGTTTGCCTAAGAGAGAAGCAGGAACGGGCATCACCCATGATGCCAACCACCCACATACATTTCAATAAAAAAAAAAGAAAGGGGGGGGGGAAGGGGTGGCATATACTTTAGTGCGAAAATTGCGAGCAGTGCTTTTCTTTCTTTTTTTTCCTCTCTTGAACACTCCACAGAGTGATAGTAAACGGTGTACCTAGTTTCGTTCCTTCGTTGTAAAACCGCACGTCAAGCGGGTGCACATGTGAGCTGCAGGATTTTCTGCAGTGCTCTCCTCCAAGCGCTATCTTCCGGTCGAGATCGGCCGTCGAATGTATGTATGCGAGTCAACAGGGCGCGCGAACGTGTGTGCTCGCGCATCGGCGGCGTCGCTTTTGACAACATGGTCGCGCATGCCGGGGCGTCGAGTAACGGCGGGGGCAGGCGTGATGTCACGGTCGCGGTGCTTCGCGGCCAGCACCGTGTATGTCTGCGAAAGGAGCGCGACGCGCCGGCGGACGCCAAATGAAGCGCGAGGCCGCCATTTCGCCATGGGCCGCTGCGGTTGTGGCGTCCCGTCGGGGCCACGGAGCGCCGTGCTATATGGGCCGGCCACACCGAAGCTGGCTGCCGTCACTGCCGCGTTTGTGTAGCACAAAAGATAATCACGGTAATCTGCCGTTGTTATTCGAAATCGACGCACAAAGGGAGTTCAACATAGCAGCAAATCTCCCGCGACACGTAGATATACATTAATTCGCAGGCTGCGACTGCAAGTGGCGTATACAAATAGTTTTCCGTATACAGAACACTAATCTCCAGTTCTCCCGAGTGCTGCTGCGTTCATGAAATTGAGAGCATTTGCCACGGTTCTTCTTGAGTGTTAAAAATGCGCCGCAGAAAAAAGAACGCTTGCGAAAGAACTATAGGACTATAGGAAGTTCGGACCAGCGCCCCTTTACAATGCAAAAAATACTTCGGTTGTGACCAGCAAGTCACATACAGCAAAAGGCAAACATAGTTATAAAATACTTTTTAGTGGACACTGTGTCAGAAAAGCGTTTATGATAAGTAGCTGTTAAGGCATTTGTGAATTAGCATGTACTAGTGGAGGAGACTAGTATGGAGGCGTGTGTTCAGACGTGTATGTATACCATCCATTTGGTGCATGAAGGGCTCTGGCACCAATCTTATAAGGTCTACAAAGCGTATATATAATTCGAGTAGTGGCATAGACTGACGTCAAAGAACTGTCGTCGTGATGTTTTTATGTTTCATTTCATTTTATATTCCTTTGTTTATCTTGGCATTATCATGTATTCCTTTATTTTTTTTTAATTTTTTTTCTGCTTACCATAGGATTAGCCGAGGTACTCTTGACTTCCACTTGTGTACGGCAGAACAAAACAGAGTAAGAGTAAGCCGGGGGTTCCGATGCGAAGGATTTGTCTCTCGCTCGATGCTGCTCGTCGTAGAACTCGACTCGTTGCTTATTAATTGCAATGTACATGGTGGTGTGTTCGAGCTGCGTCTACGTACGTATATACACCTCGCGACTCGAGTCGGCAAGTCCCTCGTGGTTGTGTCCGCCTCGATCGGCTGTACGCAGGTTAGGCATCGGTAAGACGAGAGGACGGGAAGCGTGAACGCCGTTTTCGCTTTACAGTATATAGCCAGACTGCTTTTATTGCAGTAATGAGGACCCGCCGTGGTGGCTTAGCGGCTGTGGCATTGCGCTGCTAAGCACGAGGTCGCGGGATCAAATCCCGGCCGCGGCAGCCGCATTTCGATGGGGGCGAAATGCAAGAACGCCCGTGTCGCGTGCATTGGGGGCACGTTAAAAGGTCCCCTGGTAGTCAGGATTAATCCGGAGACCCCCACTACGGCGTGCCTTATAATAAGATCGTGGTTTTGGCACGTAAAACTCCGGAATATAATTTTTCTTTAAAATAATCAGGCGCAAACAAAGCAAAGAGTAAACGGGACTGACGGCTTCACGTTTTCACGGACAGCGGTGGCCTGCCAATGAGCACGAGGCCGCGGGTTTGATAGTATAGTCGTGACAACCGCATTCCCGCGTGCGATGGCGGGATACGAAACCACTCCCGAAGGAAGCCTCCAGTCAATCAATCAATCAAAATACATCTACTACGCAATAGCAAGTACTCATTGTAGCGCACTGGCGTCGTAACGCTCTCGTCCTCGCTTCATTGCAGGAACCAGGCGCAAATAATCGTTGGAATAAACGACACTTACGGCTTCACTTTGTCACCGACAAGTTTGCAGACGTGTGCATAGCAGGAAGTTTTGCTGTCGACGCGTGCAGTGCACCAGGCTTCTCGTCGCTTTATAATGTAAACATTTCGCCACCGTTGCACCTGGCGGCAGCGTTATACTTCAGCTGTATACGCTGGATATGTTTCCTCTGCAGCCGTGGCGAGCCGTTGAGTGCCGGATGGTCGCGGTCGTTCGGTTCCCGCAAACATCGGCGGCGTCTGCTGCTCGCTGGTGGTGACCTCGTGCGGTCGGGCGATGACAGCGCCGGGGGCACGCGAGCTGGGTGCTGCCACCCGGCGACCGGACCCGCGCATTGTGTCCTGATGAATGTTGTGCCAGCATTCCAGCGGCAGCCGCTGTTGGAGGGGGGGCATCAACGCGCTACGCGTCTGCAGACCATCACAGTCTGCAGCGCGCAGAGCGGAGCCGACACCCGCCATGGGCATGCCAGCGTGAAGGCGCTGCCGTCTTCGCTACTCTTTAGCGCGACTTGCATGCAGCGGTACGCAAAGAGGTCTGGGAAGGCGCGAGCGTATATAGCGTTCTTGCGGCCTCGTGTGCACGTGGCCTGATGCAGGAAAAAGTAATCTTGCCGCGTTCTTACAGAACACATTTGTTCGCATTTCTGACGTTTCGCGGCATTGGCGTTGCACCCGCGTCGAATGTAGGGGACAGCCGCTGTGCTGCCCCAACTCCTTTCTCGGCGCGCATCAGCGATCATTAAGCGCTTTGAATTTGTCGATGTCTCCACCAAAATTGACGCGCGAAGATGTGCGCCTTTGCAGCACCTTGCGCAGTATTAGACCGACCGAGAGTGCTTGGCGTGCTCTTGGTTGCATGGCTGGGGCGAGGTGATGTCACAGTCCTGAACGGAGTCACGGAGTGCAGCCAACAATGACGTGTCTCCTAAGTCCCACAAAGCACAGCGTGGTGACACTGGGCCTCTTCGATTATCCGTCTCTGACAGTGCCGGACTGCCCGAGACGCTGCACAGGCAACGCTCATTGGCTCAAAGCACTGCCTCGGGCAGTCCGGGATTGTAAGGGACGGTTAATCGAAAAGGCCCACTGCCTGCATTGTCACGCGTGCGTGTGACGGCGCGCATGCAAGAAGGCCGGTATAGACAGAGACAAGAAATAAACTGCAAACAGTTTATTGAGCGTCATTGTGCACTTCGAACCACGTGCGACAGAATTGGGCGCTGGCGAGATTCGAGATTGTATAACACTATCCGCGTGGCGCGCGCAGTCTGCATGATTAGTGTTCTACATTCTCGAATGTATATACGCACGCACCGGCGATATCTCGCTCTGGATTGTGCGGTGACGTATGTATAAATAATAGCCGAGGGATTGACCATGCAGTGCACGAATCTCGAATTGACGACCGCCACATTTTGTTGCTATAGCCCCAGCCCCGAACTGTCGCACATGATTCAGAGGGCACGAATTTGCCCAATAAATGGTTTATACCTCGTGTTTCTACCGGCCTACCTTCCTTCTGCCTGGCTTCATGCGGACCTGCACACTCACGTGATGATACAATTATTGGCACCATGCCGTGAGCTCGATCGGATATGGGGAACCAGCTCTGGCCGGGAGGCGCTGCGACAGTTCGAGCGTGCAGTCGGAATATGCTGCCGGGCCGTCCGAAAGAAGCCACGAGAATGGCGCGACATTTCGAACGATACGCGCGCCTGTATCAACGTTTACTTTAGTCCGACGCGTCCAGCCACACCTGTCCAAGCTGTCCCATGTGCTTTGCGCTCTTACGTTCTATAGCACGCCTGTTCGCTGTCAAGTAAGAAGCTAGATACATGTGCCGGCTCAAGGGATGAGCGGTGAACTTGCTGGCGCGAAATCGCTGCATTTGCAATTGAAAACTGTTACCTCCACCTGCGTTACGGCACTGCTGTTGGCACGCGAAGTTTCAGCGCCGATTGCAACGTTCAAGAATTTTCGGATGCAGCAAGCGCGCCTTGGAATCCGAGCGATAGGATGATCATTGATGACAGCGATAATTTGGTGAAAGCATTAACAAAAAGAACATACATACATACATACATACATAACATACATACATACATACATACTACATACATACATACATACATACATACATACATACATACATACATACATACATACATACATACATACATACTACATACATACATACATACATACATACATACATACATACATACATACATACATACATACATACATACTACATACATATAGTAAAACAACGCACGGCGTGGTAATATGACCGACGTTCTCACGTGGAACATGCGTCGCGCTGAAGGTCTGGCAGAAATAGCATTTCGTTCGACTCATCGTCCTGAGTTGGCGCCTACGTTCAACGGTGGTTGATCTCCAGACAGGAGACAGCGGCGCTGAAGCCTAGCGACGCTACCCGGGGCTTAGACGCTCCTTCCGGAAGTGAGCGTGCTTTCGAGCTGATTGATCCAGGCCTGCAGGCTCTTGAGTAGTTTCCGCTCGCAATGAAAGAGCCCTCGATTAGTAGCTTCGTTCGTTAGTCCCTTTCACGTCTCACTGGCGAGGGGAGAGACCGCGAAGAGGACGCGCGACAGGAAGGAGCAGCGGCATGGCACTGGGAATTTACGAGCGTCAACAGAAAAACGGCCCTTCGGTGCGTTGCATGCAGCCTGGTTCTCCTCCCTTTCTTCGCGAGGACCGGCGCCACTTCGCTCACTGGGGCGCGCGTTGTTCTCCCGTGCGACGGCTGTCGTCCTCGGAGTCTCTGGTGCGTCGCGCGTTTAGCATGTGGCCCCACGGAGCGGATTTCTGTGCAGCGACAGAACGAGAAGTTATGTCATTGCCACGCTTATGTACCCCAGAAAAAATAAAAGGAGGAAACGCCGCTTTGTGGACGCTGGAGCTGCCCTTGTAGAAAGCCACGGCCTGGGCTTCACTGAACTGTTTGCAACTGAGGTCGACAGGAATTCGTCGTCGGCTGCCGCCCCGTGTCGCGGCAACTCTGGGGATTGCCGACACGCAGTGTATTCATTGTAACATTTGTCTGGGAAGCTGCAAAAGTTGAAAAAAAAAGTTATAATAAGCGGGAAACGTACTACCTGAACATGTCGTTGGATTCACGCGAACGTGTTCAGCAGTTTAAGAGAGACACCAGCCAAGATTTGAAGTTGATACAGTAAACTTATTGGGCCGTGTTTTTTCAAGAGTGATTTCGCTAGATGGTGTCGTAATGCACCCTCTCGGTTTCTGAATCTCGGTGGCACAACCGCAATGCGTCAAAGGCGGGCAAGAGCAATATTCTTTTTTTTTTTCTATGTTTTTATTTTTTTTTTATTTGAAGGTGAAGCTTTTCTTTGCGAACCTCATCGGGCTTCGTGACCGAGGCTGCGACCTGGCTGTTCCCTTGCCGAATAAGCCAACCAATCAGAGCGGAGTACGCGCGCCGCTGGGTTCCTTGCAGCACCGCTAGATGGCGCTCGCATCCGCGCATGAGATTGATACGACCGGATCAGTTGCAGGGATAGGTAGTGATACAAGGTAGAGAAGATTTGAAGGAAAAAAGATTTATACAAAAATGTTAGAATGAAAAAAATATGTAGCATTCCTGATTAAATCAAGCAGCCTAGGTGACTATTTGTCACCGCCCCGTTTCAAAGGGGGGTGCCAATAAATCATCATCATCACCGCGACAGCGGCGGTGCCGGCCGTGCCAGGGAAATAAAAAAGAAAGAACCAGAAAGCTCGCCTTCGCTAATCCGCGGCTGCCGGGTAATGAGGAAGTAAACGCTTCTTGCGGATAGAATGGATTTAAATTGTGCTACGTACGTATGCGCATGCTGCATCTGAAACCATGATGCGTTCAAGGCGTAGCAGTCAGCAACTCCGCTTAACAAAAGGCTCGGTAAAATATGTGCGCCAGAGCTTCTGTGTATGCGTGGGCGTGTAGTCGTGTGTTTCGAATCTTTAAGTACTCACACAAAGCTTCCCTGTATATAGACTCTAACTCGTTGGATCTGCTGCTTTTTTTTTTTTTTTTTCGTGTATGTCTTCACCTTTGTGCTCTAAGTTACCGATGCAGTACCGCAATGCAGGCTTCAAGCATCAATGTATATGACGGTGTATCAAAAGGTGTCGTAATCCTGCGTGGATGTTCCTTTGGCGTTTTTGCTGAACTGGTACTTCAGCGACGACTCTGTGGCCCGGATAACTTATCGTTCTGAAACCATAGTAGCTGGATTCCACTGCACGGTACAGCTAAGGTGCTGGTTAACTGTGAACCGCGTTGTAGCGTAAAAATTATGGGGTTTTACGTTCCAAAACCATTATCTGATTATGAGGCACGCCGTAGTGATTTGGAATGATTTGGAACGGAATGACTCCGGAATGATTTGGACAATTTAAAACATAAAATTTACATTTTTATGTTTTACAGAAATTTTAAAAATCACCTGTGGCAGATATATCATGGTTCTAGTCATTGACTCGTATATGCAGAGGCGGACGTTACTTGCACGAGCAATCTAAACACATATTCAACTCATTAACAAAAATGCACTAATTAGCTTCCTAATCAATTATTTTAGGGCACATGTGTCAATTTGCGAATTGTAGCGGCTGAGTTGGCAAGGCATATCCACTTGAATGAATTTTCAGGATGACGCATGTTTCGAGTATTCATTGTCAAAGTGTGCGACAAATGTTACTCTTGTGCAGAGCATAAAAGAGTGTTTTGTTAAAAAAAGTAAGTGGAACAACATTGCATTTTTACCGCGGTTTGGATGCCGCATATCTGGAAATGCATGCCATCCCCAAAATTCACACCCACACCCGCACGCACGCGCACCATAATGGCATGCAAATAATTGCTCAGTGTCGTTCTCGGATCAGCAGCTGCAAACCACGTCGCCAGGATAACGTGACCTTTCGGCTCGGTCTGCCTCATGCGTTACTGCACTGCACCTGCGTCGATTTATAGTTCGCAAGCAGCCGCGTTTCGGCATCTGCGCCGACCACGTGATCACGGCCCTTTCCCGCTGTTTCCGTGCGCATCATCTGTGTAGCCGTGCTTGTTCGGATGACCACACTCGCTTTCGAGGATGTCTGCAACACTGCTGCAGCCGCGGCTTGCAACGCTGCAGCTGCGTGTCTGGGGAATGCGCAGTCGACAGTGACGCGCGCGTGTTTGTGCATGCCGTCTGTCCAATTATTACTGCGCCACGTTTTGTTTGTGTTCTCGGCGAGTCTAACGCCCAGCACTCTAACCAATTTTGTCTCCGCTGGCGCGCCGAGTTTGGCGAGGGCGTTGTGTGCCGTGCCTCTTGCGAACGCGACTAACAACGGTCAGTTTGTTTTAGCGAAATATGTTTGTGCAGTCAATGAGCAGGCATGTGGCCGTGTGCTTCAGCAGCTCTCTGTGGCACGTTCTACTTGTTCCTGGGCTCTTACTTTTTTTTTTTTCTTCTTGACTTATGCTCCTGCGAGGCGAGGTTATGAGTCAGCTGTTTCCAGGCTATTCACTCTTTCGGCCTGGCATTCTCAGCGAGCCCTGGCGAGCAACGGAATCGTTTTTAACGCGAACAGTCAATGGCGGTTCAATCCTACTGCGGTCTTTGGCTTTGCATTTTGGAAAAGTACAGACTCTGTAGTTTTGCTCGAAGATGAGATTTCTCCGTCTCACGTTGCCAGACGGATTAAAACCCTTATCGTGGGAAATGCGCCCGTCTACTCGACTTCTGTGCTTTGTACGCCAACCTCCTCCCTACTCTTCCCTGTACTTTAGTCACGATTCGCGGTTTCAGCAAGGGTGACCGCAAGCGAATATTCAAGGAAAAAGAGCCCATTGCCTTCGCCGCGTTGCGTGTAGAACTCTTCAGTCATTTCGCGTGGTTTTCCCCGCTAAGCAGCCAACTACTTCTGCTGTAGCTGGGCATCGCCACTGATGGAACACGATAGCTATGAAACCACGGCGAGGCATTTATTTCCCTTTACCCTTGACATCTCTCTTTCGAATCTTTTATAGTACGATTGAAGCTGGCTGCACAAATGGATTTCGAACACTTGGCCGAAGCGCTTTCCTCCGTCGGTAGCCGGAAAAAGCGCATTTCTCCGCGGCGAACCTATACAGCCACATGGTGAGTGACGGATTCGACGCGCTGCCGCTCGCAAAGGCGGTCCCGCTCTGCCACCGTGTGTGTGCGTGCGCGCTCCTGATTCCCCCCCCCCCCCCCCCCCGCCCTTTCTTTCTTGGCAAAATGCAGGACGTCGTGCTAGACCCCCCCTTGTCTAATTACGCGCCCATTCCGCCGCCGCGGTCCCCACTCCGCTATCGCTGCGCTCTTCTAAAACAGTGCAGAAGTGTTTAAGCTGGAACTATAGTGATGAGCTCGGTGGCAAAATTTTTCGATACGTCTGCTTGCTCGGGGAAACGGTTCGCGGTTGAATATAGACCGCACATGCCGTCGTCCACATCATCGGGCCGTACGTCTGCCGTGGACCCCGTGATTACCCATGTCAAACGAACTGTCACCTACATGCCCACATGTTGGCTGTACTGTCGTTCTCGACAGCGCTTCCCTTTCCGTGGCCACGCAGGCCTTTTTAATACACCACCACATTTACACATTACACGAACTTGCCAACTTCTCTTCTTCCTCTTATAATCTTGAATAGTCTTTGACGTCAAATCCGTACTGCTTCGTGCACTTCCGCCCCACTTGTCAGGTTGATCATCATTCGTTGCGTTAGGGCTACTTCTACAGCGATGGGCGCCGACATTGATTGTATCTGCGCAGTGGCCCATTATGGCATTCTGCTGCTGGGGCGTACGAGATCGCAGGTTTGATTAGTACTGAACTTAGCTGCACGTTATAAAACTCCGCGTGGTCAAGATAGATCCTTAGCCCTTTGCTGCGGCGTCCGTCATATATGACAGCTGTCGCTTTAGGACGTCTAAACTCCATTGATGAATCAACCGAACATCGCCAATCACGTATCGTCAGCATAAGTCGAAACGCGAACCATAAAGAAACTGATTGGAACAACTTTTGTGCGTAATTACATGGGGATACAATGTGCATTGAATGTCTATACAGTCGGTTCCTAACCGTGGTGGAGTCCCAAAATTATGTTTTGGAGCCTGAATTAAGCCACGATTACAAACGCAGTCGAACTTGGAAACGCGAACAAGTCGTTTTTCGCGTTTGAATTTATGCTGATAGTGTAGTTTTTTTTTACGTGCAATGAGCATCGTGAGTTCTGCCACCGATGCTGCGCCATCCACGTCTGGCTTCCAGGACACTGCACGGTTTTAACAGATCAGAGTGTGTACCGCGCGCACGCACGGCTGCCAGGAAGCCGGGAGGTGTCGCGGCCCGGAGCACTTTCTCCCGCCGGCTCGCGCATCGAAGGACGCCCAGTCGCCGGGGAGGCCGTAATACGTGCAACTACTACGCGCGCTGCTCGCCGTCACGTTGGTTACATCACCGTCGGCGATGCGTGCGCGGCGAGAATGAAGAGAAATTGCGGTGCACGACCATGTGCGTGGGCAGCCCAGTCGGCGCGCCGTTTCCGTATTTGTCTGCCGCTGCTGCCGGGGTCCCTCCAAGCTCACTCTCTTCACGCAAGGTCGTTTCTGGCTTTTGACAGTGGTCGCGTTGAGCGCGGCCACTTTCTAGGAAGAGGTGGACAAGTTAAGGTTTCCGTCATCCGTTTCGCTCGTTTGTTTCTTTCTTTTTTTTTTTCGCGAACACAGCGTTCAGTTTTAACCAGAACCGTCCGTGTGGGGCCGTAACACTTTGTCAAGTCCTAATACATGTGCTACGGGGAATGATTTATTTACCTATAGACGCAGTCATTCTCCTCAACTAAACCCTTCTGGCCGCCGTTCAGATGCAAGATGACGGTGATGTATAGGAGGAAATGACGCATAATTCTTGATCCCTGGGAGCACGGCGCACCGTCTTCAAGGGAGAGGGAATGGGAAGTGAAATTGAATAGAGGCAGTAGTATACTATAGACCATGTTCAGAAGCAGACAGGTGGCAGTCGTCAGCTAAGGGGCCAGCGTTGTAAAGTTGTAAGCAGCTGCAGTTGGATAGTTATAGTGTGGCCAGTATAGTAATGTCCTTAGCTCTTTCCTCCTTCAATTCTTTTAGTTAATAAACAACCAACTATGCCACTATACTATATACAGGGTGATCATTTTTACTTGAAAATACGGCAGCACAGCAATGACACGGACGGAGACGAGACGACAAGGACGAGCGCTGAACTTTCAACTTCATTTATTGTGTAGGATTCACGAATATATACGTGCTCTCCAAGCCAGAGTTATTATATGCGCATGCGTAAATATGTCTGAAAGCGTGATGGATGCCATGCTGATACATTCCTCCCCAAGTCTAGAAATCCGTTCAGATTCTGCGATTTCCCGTGTCACCCGTGTTTTACTCGGCAAGTCATTGTCTGTCTTGCAAGGACCGTTCTCCCGACTTGTAAATACTCCCGTCATCAAGAAGAGTTAGATGCGTGCAATACGGGGAATCGCAGAAGCTGAACGTATTTCTAGACTTGGGGAGGAATGTATCAGCATGGCATCCATCACGCTTTCAGACATATTTACGCATGCGCAGATAATAACTCTGGCTCAAACAGCACGTACATATTCGTGAATCACTCACAATAAATGAAGTTCAGCGCTCGTCCTTGTCGTCTCCGTCCGTGTCATTGTTGCGCTGCCGCTTTTTCAAATATGTACCAACACGCCCAATTCGCCACATTAATCATGTTTACGTTTTGTGGAATTTTTTAAAAATAGCCTGTTGCAGATAACATAATTCTAGTCCTTGAGCTGGATTATTCAGTGAGGCAGACATTATTTGCACAAGAAATCGAAACACATATTCAACTAATTAACAAAGGTCCACTAACTATCTATCATTTAATTGATTACTTTTCGGCACGAATTGCAATTTACGATTGTAGCCGGTGAGTTTGCAAGGCGTAACCACTTGGAATGAATTTCCAGAATGACACCAATTTGGAGATACGCGCCATCAAACTTGACGTAAAAATGCACTGTCTTCCCACTTACTTTTTTTTAAAGCAAAACGCTCTTTTATGCATTGAAGCACAAAAATAACTGGAACGCCCACGTATTTCGTTCCACACTTTGGGAAATATCTCGAAACTGGTGTCTTCCTGGAAATTCAAGTGGATACGTCTTGCAAGCTCACCGGCTAAAATTCGTAAATTGCAATATGCGCCTTAATGTATTTAATTAAGAACCTAATTAGTGCATTTCGGTTAATTAATTGAATGTGTTTCGATTTCTCGTGCTAGTAATGTCCGCCTCTCTGAATAATCCTAGCTTAAGGACAAGAATTACGCTACCTGGCACAGGCGATTTTTAAGATTCCCATAAAGCTTAAAAATGACCACCCTGTATATTACACCGGCCACGGTATAGCTTAGTGGCTATGACGTTCTGCTACTAAGCACGAGGTTGCGGGCTCAATTCAGGGCGGCCGCACTTCGAGACGACGATATGCTATAACGCTCGTGTGTTTCTATTTAGGTACAGCTAGGTGGTCGGAATTAATCTGGAGCCTCCCACAACGACGCCTGTCTTAGTTGCTTTGGGATGCTTAAACCCCATTGATCAATTAATACAACATACTACTACTACTAACTACTACTACTACTATAGTCCAGCGTTTCGCACTTTTCTTACCGACTGTGATTGTGCATCTGTGCTCCCTTTCTTTCTCTCTCTCTACTTTCCTGGCACTTTACCCTCCCCTCTCTCCCCAGCGTAGGGTATAGCAAACCGGACCTTCCCCTCTGGTTAACCTCCCTGCATTTCCCCTTTTCTTCTGTCTCTCTCTTCACACTCTTCTTGGAGAAATTCGCAGGTGTTTTGTTGGCTGAACGCGTTCATTTAGCTCTTTTGCACGTGGGCTTGCGCTAGTCATCAGAGGCAATCAGTCGCAGCGCTTTGTGCACATACGCGTGAGTGTTCCTGCACAGAGCTGAAACAGCCGCCTCATGTTTCCGGCATGTTTGTACCTTATCAACCATATTCATGAGACCTGCGCGTCTGAAAAAAAAAAGAATAAAGTAAGGAATGAACGAAATAAATGTTGATACGCCCAGCTGCAGAAAGTGGGGTGTACGTAACGAGAATAGCGCAAGGTTAGCGTCGTGTATGCGGCACAAGCAACACCTGTTGCTCGCGTCGCGATAAGCCACGCGTCGAGTGTAAACGTCGGGGTGTGATGCGAGCACAATTTGCGGCGGGCCCATAATGCTGCCCGTATAGAAGCGACAGATGTGCGATCGACGAGCAGGAGCTCCTTATATTGTTGCCGCCCTGTCAGTCGCTATCGTGGGTTCCCCAACAATAGCGCCCTCGATGCATCGCCACTTGTGGCGCGTCGTTGATGAAGGTTAGCGTTAATGCGCCCTCCTTGCTTTATAAAGCATGAAGGCTTTGTGAATGTATTGAGCGCCGTTACGCTATCGCCCTTCTAATTGTTACGCTTGTGCGAGACCACGGCATTGAAGGATGTATATAGCCGGTGAAGCACTGTAGCCTTCATGGACGTATAGCACCCTGCCTCGGCCTGTCAGAAAGGTTTATGTACGTCTGAGAGACATCGTTTAGTAGCTGATCATGTGTTACTTTTTATAAGTTGATGTTCGTAATTTTGTTGAAGCAAAGTGGTCTTCAGAAGTGTGTATAGACTAAATTTTGGAATTATATGCGCACTTCTTTCTGCGCACCTCTTTCGTTTTTACGCACTGCTGCGGGTTGCAGATATGGCTCGAGAACGCGACCAGGCTTGCCGACTTAAAAGGGGGCGATGGGGGGTGGCCAAGCCCCTAATATTGCTCGCCCCCTCCTAGCATCATCCATTGACTGCCAGAGGATGGAGTGCCATATAGGGTGCCTCAGTACCAGGTCCCACTGGCATCGAAGGCCTCCTGCACCTCCAACGATTATGGAGGATCATGATCTGCGCACCCCCCCCCCCCCCCCCCGCAATTCCTCAACGAGAAAGATACTGCATGGTGTCGCCCCTAGGGTTGACATCAGAGCGCTTTATTCCTATAAGTTAGTCACATCATCGTAGTATGAATTACATGCACAATGGCGAAATACGATGACAGCGCTGTCTGAATTATAAGGCAGTATACCGCCGCCTGCTTGTGTCCTCCATATTTCCGCGAGCGCATGCCGCGCAGTGGCTTGCGAGCGGTGTGCTCAGTCTTTGCCTCAAAAACACTGGTGAGCCATTGCCTGTATTCCAGCTCTGCACACACTGTTCACCCGAAAAGCTGCGCCGCTACGGTGCAAGAGAGAGAAAACTTATCAAGCTAGAGAAATCTTAGTGTGTTCATGGAATAATGTCGGCAGCACTATATAGTACTCCTTGTGCGCAGAATCCAATATCCTTTGTGAGCTGGGCCGATAGCGTTCTGACTTTTGCTTAGCTTTATCCAAGCCTCCCTCATGTTCAGTGTAAAGTGCGACTGTTAGCCTATATAGCTACAGACTTGGCATGCGATAAAGGATCTGCACAAGGCTTAGGGAGAGCAAGAAGGGACCGACGGTGTATGGTAAAGCTTTATTGAGGTCCTTCGGAACGCGCGTCAGCACGTAGCGGGCCTCAATTCGTTGGCGGTAAAAGTGCTTCTCTGTGCGTGTATAGAGATGCTGACTCACAGATATTGCAAAGTGTCTGATACACCTTTGCAAAGAGTGCTCAAGGGTCACTGACGATGGGCAAGGTGATTACACCAAATCGGCCCTGTAACGATCCACCCTTGTTGGTATTAGCCGGTAAACTGATGGCGCCCCCGTAGGCGGTTAGAAAGTACTCTGCCAGCTGGTGCCTGTGTGCAATAGCCTGTCTCAACCGGCCGACGTGTGCAACCGAAAGTGTGTTATACTGTCTGGTTAAGCCGTTCGCCGGCGCCAACTGCAGAAGCGCGCTTTCTGCTCGAGTGCCCACGCGTCGGCTGCGACCGGGACACGAACGTCCACGGCCACGCGAAAGTGCGAGAAAGAGAAGAAAAGCATGGAGGGCCTCGTGGGCAGCGTCACATCACGTAAAAAAAAGGGGGCCGAACAGAAAGAGCGAGGAAAACACTGCGAAACAAAAACGGGAAAGAAAGCGAGAGCGGATTATGGGTGGGTGGAGGCAGCAGCCGGCGCGGTGGCAGATATCGGCCTACGCGCACCTCCGCGTCTCGCCGGCTTTGGGCATTAGGCGAGGCGCCGTGATTAAACTCGCACACTGAGGCGCGCGCGAGCCAGTAGCCGAGCCGCGGTTTGTAACCGGAGGCTGTACGGGGCGCTTCTTCCTCTCGTGGCAGCCAGTCGCTTCCACACACGATGATACGCGCGTGACTCACGAGCGCGCAGTTTGCGAGAGAAGGGGGGAAGCCGCATCCTCCGCGCTCAACCCATGCTGCAGGGTGCGCATCGCCATTTCGCCGCGTGGTGCGCGAGCGGCGTGTCCACCCCATCGGAGAACGGACCCCGGATCGGACCCGTCCCCGATCGGAACGCGAGCTCCCGTGACCACCTGGGGTGGCTGGCGGGATCCCGCCCCGATGGGCGCTCATCGATCGTGACTCATCGCGAGGGATCGTCAGGACGTCCCGTCGGAAAACCGCGTGGCGCCAACGCACGTCCACAGCTGTGACGTCAGCTGTGCTATACTGCTGCTGCTGGGGAAATGCCCACGCCTCCTTCCCCCGCACCCTGCACACCCGTTCTCTTGCTCGTCTGCCGGCGAGGCGAGAGTGAGTCGCCCTGCATCACCGCGAGGCAAAACACGGGGGTCGATAGGACTTGTCTGGATCGTGCGATTCCTTTTCTGGCCCAGTGGAGCGCAAGAGCAGTCTTCGTATTCCGCCGCGAATACGAAGATGGCGAGGACGGTGCGGAAGGGTGCTAGAATACGAAGAGGGTGCGCGTTCGAATCCTGGCTGTGTTTTAGCGGGACCGGATTGCGAAAAACGTCCTATATGTATACTGAGGTTCTTCTTAGTGTAGGGATAAATAATTCGTAGCCTTTCACTACCCTCTAACTCAGAGGCCAAATCTAGTCCTGGGACGTGCTAAGCGCCGCTATTTACTTACTAATCAAGCATGTTTACGTTTGAGACATTGATAATACCTTCGTCCGCAACTGAAATCTCCTAGCTCTTGCTTCACTTGCTTGTATGCTACTAGGAAGTCGTTTACGTTTCCAGGACTCCTTTCATTTCACACACACACACACACACAAAAAGAGGGGGTGGCAAGTAAGTGCACGTTGCTGACGAAAGTTTGTGCGGCTCGTGTCATTGTGTATTGTTTTCCCGCACTTAACGGACTTCTAGCTCGGTGAGTCGTCTCACCTGTTTATAGACGGATAGCGCGCTCAGCTTTCCGAATTCAGCCGGTCTCTACTACAGTTCGTCAATGGTGGCTGAGTGTACCGATAAGGTTACCTAAGAGAACAACTGCAAGTCCGCTCAATCTGCGTTAAAGGAGTGCTCTCTCTCTCTCTCTCTCTTTCTTCCTGGAGTGTTTGCATCGCTGCAGTACAATTTTCGCAAGGCCGAGCTGTCCCGGCCGCTCTGTGCCATTGCGCTTCCTTCCTTTTTTTTCATTTTCTGCACGATTTCCCCGTGATCCCCCAGTGTAGGGTGCAACCGAGTTAAACTCGATGCCTTGCCTTTTCTCTCTCTCCAGTACTAGAGGGAGGCCACACTCCTGCCGCGAGAAGAGGCTCGGTATAAGCGGGAAAATACGCGAAAGCGAAAGTCATGGCGACGCCGCCGCCTTTGACGTTCTCGCACTAAGGCACTGATTCGGGTACGTCATGCTGGGAACCTCAATAGCGCTTAAAAGACAGGGACTGACACGTCACTGTGTGCTGTCGTTTCCATGTCTGTCCCTGCCTCTTTAATGATATTGAGATTATCGCACTAGCTCGCAGTGACATTTTGACGGCGTCTGCTGCGGTGGAACCGGGTTAATTGTTCACCTGCAAAGATGGACTGTACTGTATTCTAAAGGAGCCAGAGACTGAACCTAGCAACTTTTGCAAACGTTTACTGAACCACATCAGCCCAAATAAAGAGGGGGGGGGGGGGGGGGATACTTTGCAAATTTGCAATGTCACACTGCCGTGCTGGCGCTGGGATTTCGGCGCGAAATTCGACAAATGAAACTTCGACTTTCATTTTCTCTTCTACTAACCAACTTCTTGACGCGAAATTGACGAAAATAGGACTTTAAGGAATACTTTATCAGTTTAAGCTGATTTAGCCTGTCTCTCTTTAGTGTCCCTTTAAAAAGTTACAATTCGAGCTTAAAGTGGCACTCATCCCGTGTTATTTGCGAGTGAGTCAGCCGGCCGCATCAGTGCTTGCCCCCTCTCTCTCTCTGCCACTGTCTGAGCCCGCATAGCCAGCGCATCAGCGCTTTTCGCAGAACGAGAGCAACAAAGCCCAACGTAACGGGAATGAATGGCCGGGCATTTACGGGGGCGTCCAACCGCAGCGGCGATTCGCACTTTGCCACACACGGTGGGCCGCTGTGTGTCGAGTCAGTCAGTGCGGCCCGCGCAAATAGAGGAACCGGGGGGCGGATGAAGATCGCGAGGGGGTGGGGGGGGGGGGGGGGGGGGTTCTAGGGTGTCGGAGGGTGCAAACACGAGCGCCGCCTCCGTTACCGCCACGGGCGCGCGGTTCTCTGAAACGTCCCGGCGGCAACAGGGGACGCGGGGTTCCGCATGGTTCGCGCAGTCAGGCAATGCCCTGCGGGGCTGTCATCCAACGGAATGGATCGGATCTATATCAAGCGGCCCTCTCCCCGACCACCGCCTTCATTTACTTTCCCTGCCCTTGCGCGTAGGCCAAAGGAACTCCGCAGGAACTCCCGTGACTGCATTATGCGGCTGGGATGGGATCGAGGTTTGTTATCGGGCCAATATCGGAGGGCTGTGCGTAACTCTACTTGGTCTTGACAGGTTGCTCCCGGGAGAGACGTCTTCATGGTTCCGCATTAAAGTGGTGTAGTGAAATAACGGGTGTAGAAAGTATGGGGGGGATAGGTTTTTTTTTTATTATTATTTATTTCGTCTGTACTGGAGTTCTTATTGACCCTTCTCGATTAAAAACGTATTTTAATTTATCCCTCGATCCTACCTTGTTGTTTACCTACTTGCAGAATGGTAAAGCTATTTGAATTCGTAAAGCTAAGTCAGTGGGGCCTGAAGGGGCGGGAGCGGTGTGCGGTGCCTGCCGATGCTCTGGCTTATCTCAGGGGCTGGCAAGTCACTAGCCTTCTCGTCTCTCCCCCACCGACCAAGTGCTCGCGACGTCCCTAGTGTATGGCCTGTTAATCCGTAACCTTCTCAGCCTTCTGCGGTCATATACTGTTGCCCGGTGCGGCAGTATATTAGCAAAAATTATGTAGCCGTTACTTTGTCACAGAAAAGGTTGTGCATCAGAACCAAATGGTGTGCTGTCATCACGTACCGCACCAACCGTCTATTTATATCCGCAAAAATGTATTCGTTGACAGCGCTCTTCTTTTTATATCTTCTGTTCATTGTGCGAGTGTGTCGTTGCTAAATCCTGCGTCTTGATGTCTCCTCGTTGTCGAATCTGTGAAAACCTCGGAACCACGTACATATTTCGCTAATGATTTCTGCTATGTCCCTTCTTTATTTTCTTTTATGGTACCGAGGCATGCACCGAGCATGTGTTTCGTGTTAAGCATGACATGCGTCTACACAACCACAGAGGGGATCTGGTTTCTGAGGCGTGTTAGCGAGGCGCGTTTTAACACACAGCGTACGATTGTGCTCCCTCCCCCCTCTCTTCTTTCTTTAACGTGCGGCTATGTCATATCTGAAGCATGTTTCTTCCATGGATAAGTCGTCTCGTGTTCGCCCCCCCCCCCCCCCCCCCTTATTATTTTTCAATGCCATCTACTCGACAAACGAGTGGTCTTAGCCGCGCATTTTGTCTCTCCAGCTAAGCATATATCTCTAACATATATGCTCTCGAGTGGCCAGTAGTATCACTGTTTCTTATCTATAGACAAATTATCAGCACAGTTACTTTCTTCTCCCTTATTCGTGTATTGTTCTCCATGTGTGGCCATATATATGAGTGCCGAAATGCGCCGCACTATCATCATCACACTGATTCTGACCCGCCCTGCACAGTGAGACGTGTGAATCCGAGAGGGCGCGGTTAACAGGCTTTAGCTAATTTAAAAATATATTTGTATCTAGTCAGATGCTAAATGATTTCCCTTTTAATCAGGCCAGGCGAGCGTGTAACCGCCGAGGAAGTAACCGCGTATATATACGGAGCGCGAATGTTCGACCACCCTCGTCTTCTATACATAGCCTTATGACGCCCGATGGAAATATGCTGGCGTTGTTAGCCTCTTGCCTCGATGTCTGCATATGCTCCACGTGTTCTGCATGGAACGGCCAAAGCTATTATATGGAAGCCGACGTCAGCATAAAACACGGGAGGAGGTGTTCCTATATACACGTTGCACGTCTCGTATATGCACGGCCAGCCTTCCTTTTCATTCACCTAATTTCCATTAGTTGGACCTAGTTTCTTCGTTGCCATCTCTTCCTCGCTTTTAATCTTTTTAAGCGCTCTAAAGTATCTGCCCTGCCGTCCCGCTTACGCTCTCTCCGCTTTGGCATCCTCGCCTAAGGCGAGTCGTATTTTCATTCATTCTTATTGCTCGCTAGTGAAACACACCGACCCTCGAAGGTCTTTTCAGAGGCGCGCCTCGCGTATTTCTACACTACGACGTGAACTGCGTTGGCGAAAACTGAGTATGCGTGTGTGTGTGTGTGGAACTCGTAGTACGCGCGTGGCCACGAGTGCGTAGGTGCTGCAGGCGCCCACCTGCGCCTTCCCCAACAACTGCTCGGCGCCCACCTCAGCAGCATACGCGAGGAGCAATGCCGGGACGCGGCGCCGGCAGCCCTCCCCTGTCACCGCCGCTGTCCGCCGATCAGTGCGCGTCCTCCGGCGGGACTGGCGATCACAGCGGGGACGTCGCTGATAGATTCGCGTGCCCCCCGCCCCCTTGTCGTTGTACCGCGCTGCTGCTGTCTTAGCGCCGATGTGACGGCAGCTGTCGAGGGTATTGGGCCATCGGGCTGCGCGCGCCTTTTGTCTATGCTGCGCGCTTGACGGCGGCTGACTGCTCCGCGCTCGTCGTCGTTCCCCGAGGAAAACGCAGGTCGTGGCGTTCCTTGTTCGCTTCTTGTGCTTCTTCGCCTTCCGCGTGCGACTTCGACAGCTCGTGTACCGCTGGCTGCCACGGGCGTCTACGACGAGGCTGCGGAGCTGTCGTCGCCGCAGGTGGTCAAGCTTTCGTGCGCGACCTCGTCTATGTGGCTTCGTCTTTCGTTGGGAAGACGCGTTACGCCCGCGCGACGTTCGACGTGCTTCCGAGCGCCAGTGCGCTGTCACGAAACGCGCATGTTGTGTTGGTGCGGCTGACCGCGTGATTGGAGCAGTTGTCTTTGCTTTGGCCATGCAACCGACCCCCCCCCCCCCCCCCAAAAAAAAAAAAAAAAAAAGAAAAAGAAAGAAAAAAGCTTTTGGAACACGTACATCTTGACAAAGTTTACTTTGCGTGCACACGCCTTGGTAATTCTCTCACGAATATAGGTACGAGATGAGGTGGTCGTACTGTATAGAATGCTTGTACTTTTCTAGTCCGCTGTAATCGAACCGGTTTTAGGTGCACGTTAAAGAACCACAGATGGTCAAAATGAATCCGGAGACCTCCACTATGTATATCGCGTCTCTCATGCATGAGTAATAACTGATTGTACAGTTTCCTGGACGATAAACTCCGAAATTTAATTTTAGGCGTACCGGAAAGTATGCATTGCAGATTTTAATCTGGTCGATGCATTGACTTATACGCAATTCACCTCTTTTCCCCCATGAATCCCGTGCTCTGCAAGCTTTTGCGGTCGGGGGCAAGTTACCGCGCACCCGCATAGTCAAGCGAACCCGTCTCGCTTCCGTAGGCTGCGTTGCTTTTCGAGCGGGATTTGTCGTGTGAGTGGCATTGATATTTCGAGGGACGACTAAGTAGCGGTCGTCTCTTCGTTGTGAAACGTAGCTTGAAACACTGAAGGCATTCACAGGCCAGAAAGTTATTTCTATAGCCACGTGCAGTTTTTCCTGGCCCCGCAGTGACCGTCGTCCAGTCCTCGCAAGCCCACACCGTGCGTTGTGGCGGCTTAGTATAGTAGTGGCGTTCTGCTGCTGCACACGAGGTCGTGGGTTCGATTTCTGCCCGCTCCGCCCGCATTCCGAAGGGGGCGGAATACAAAAATATTGTGTACCTAGCATTGACTGCACATTAAAGAACCCGTGGTTTTTGAAGTTAAGTCGCAGCCCTCCACTACACGGCGCATTTCATAGCGCCTAGCCGCTTGCGTACGCATATAAATAAATCACATGACTATGTGCTCTCGTGAACATCTACCGATACGATAACTAAGCTAGCCTCTTTATGCCTATGTGCACTGAAAACAGCAAGCTGATTGTCAGAGGCGCACGTTGTGCGCAGACATGTTCACTCAAAGCCAAAATGTGCATGTATAGCTGCTGAGAGAGAGAGAAAAAAAAATGACAAGAACGCTACATAATATGTATATATTTTCAGAGTGTCCCTATAATTTGCGAACCATAGCAATCTTACCACGACCGGGCGTGTGACCTAATCGTGACGTCAGCGTGCTGCCCGCTGAGAACTGGGGCAATGCACGCTCGTGCAAGGCCGGCGAAGCACCAACAGAATAGAGACGTATAGCAAACACGAAAAAAAAAAAAAAGAAAGAAAGAAAAAACAACGAGAGTTAAGAGGTCGACGGAAGAAAAAAAGATTGGTCCTGCATTATAGGAAAGCAGGATGAATGGCGCTGCCTGCAAAATGGCTCCTGCTGCCCGATCGACCTCGACACCACGCCGGTGTCTTCCTCCTTCTCCGGCCCGAGAAGAATTTCTTGGAGTGCGGCCAGCGCGCAGAGCTGGCCGGCGCCGCGCTTTCTTGGAGCGACGCGAAAGCGACACAAACTCGTGCGGCGGGACTGACTGCCTCCGGAAGAAGAAGAGCGGCGCTACGCGAGTCGTGGGGCGAAAGAAAGCTAGAGGCGACGGGGACAGGCGGGACGCGAAAACTAGGCCGACGCGGAGCAAGAAGACGGCGCAGCTTAGCGCGCGTCATGTATGCGTGTGTGTATATATATATGAACGAGCCGCTTTGCTCACTTTCGGCTCCATCGGCGCGGCTGTTTTTAATGCGTCCGTACGGGCGGCGCACTCTCGCTTCCGGACCGTCGTCGCGAGGAATGCGCGTCTCTGGGCGACACGAATGGGCCGGTGCGTGGCCTCTGGAGACTAAGGCACTCCCGCAGGCAGCGCGACCCGAACCTCTCTACCCTGACAAAAAAAAAAAAAAAAAAAAAGTGAAACGGGCTTTAGTCAGCACCGTGGGCCGACTGACGTCTGCGCGGTGGTCTCATAGGTGGCATTCTATGACCCAGAGATATGTGCTGAGTGACTATACATGTGTTGCATGCAGAAAGAGAGAGAGAGAGAAGTGGTGAGAGAAAAGCGGGGAGGTTATCCAAGCTTAGCCGGGTAGGCTACCCTGCACTGGGAAAAGTGGACACGCGCAGCAGCACTTTTGTGGCTATGCACATCGTACACGCACGAGGCCACACACCCAAGAATCTTCTTTCAATAAAAGACGTGTAAACTAAGTGCCTTAAAGCAGCCCGATGGGCAAGCCTCTGACCTTCGTTTGATGGGCAGTGGAAATAACGTAGTCACCATTGGGTATGTTTTGTTGGCGTGTCGCAGTATCCGTCCTGGGGTAAATGAGGACGTACTTATACTCTGACCGAGGCTTTCGGCTTTAAAGGGACTGGCAACCGATTTTTAAGCACCCAGTCTTTTATGGCGCAACAAAAAGCTCACCCTCTGTAGTGTTTACACCTGCAGCGGTTACTTTCAAAAGCGCGGGGATATTTTGTGAGCAGATTTGTTCGATCTGAGCAGCTTCTAAAAAAGAAAGAGCAATGCTGAGAAGTGAGAGCAATGCCGATAGCCCGCCTCGCAAATTGTGAAAGGCGCCCGTCGTTCTGATTTCAGGGGAATTAGTGCAGCTGTCGTTAACCACCTATATTTTGACCTTTTCAACCACTTTTGAAAATAAAAAGCTGGTACAATAAGTTTCAGTTGTTGTACAGACCTTTCTTATATTTGTACCGCGTTTTCCCCCAAGTAAACGCCAACGTCATTGCTGGCTAGCCCCCGTCGTCGGTCGTTGTTCTTTGGTCCTTTGGATAAACGAGCCAAGCCAACTCATCGAAGGCGAAGGCAGCGCCAATTTTTAAGCGAAGCTTTATCGGCTCACAAGTTTCGGCGGTGGTGGTGATGTCACGCTGAAAAGTGGACCGATCTTGGTGATAGTGCAGAAAGGGTCCACATTCGATGGCACATACCAGGTCAAAAAAGAAAGGAGAGAGAGAGCAAGAAAGAGAGACAGAAAGTGAAAAATATAGAAAGAAAGAGAGAAAGGGAAAGACGGAAAAAGAGAAAGAGAAGGAAAGAGAAAGATAGAAGAGAGAGAGAGAGAGAAAGAAATAAAATCACCAGCCCTTCCCCTGTCGATAAAATGGGGGTTAGCGAAGGTTGTCGTGTGTGTACTTGACCTACTACTTTCCCTTCCCTTTCCTACTACGTTTCGTTCCCTGTCGTGGTACTTTTCGTACCCTTTCCTTATACTTTTGTTTCCCTTCCGTGCAACTTTTCCTTCCGTTTCTTTGTACGTTTTGTTCCCTCGATGCATACATTTCATAAACGTTTGTTTTATTACCGTGGCATGTCGTGAACTCTACGTTACCCTAACGAAGGTCAGATATCACACACGAGAAGCTTCGCTTACCCCCATTTTCTCGACAGGGGAAGGGCTGGTGATTTTTACTCACTACAAACGAAGGCTTATTTGCACACTTCAATACCAATAAATAGACCAAGAACCACGTGTACACGTAGAAGGCCACGTGATAGGTCACTTATGCATCTTCGTTTTTGCCGCGTGGGGCGCCAAAGGTCTTTTTTCGCTACTTCCAGTGAAGCATTAAATATATATATATAAATGCACGTTTAATGAGCCATACAGGGCTCGTTTTAGCCAATACGATAGGCAATCTTTCCATCAGCGGGGTTATCTCGATTCATGTTTTGAGCGGTTGTCTGTCCCTATAAAGATGACGGAGCAAATGTTCGTTGAATCTATGGTGAATTGTATAGTAAAAGACAAGGAACGCGCAGAATGGAAAGACGTAGCTTTTTTCGAATATTTTTTTTTTCAGGTTCCAGGTCATTGTCTATTTTAACGAACCAGGGATCCTATGAGAAAGCTTTAGATCGGGAGTTCTGATCTAAATACATCTTAACGGAAAAACCACCGCTCGCGAGCGCCACTTATCAGACGAATCCGGGTCTGCAGTGTCTATCTCTCTCTCGCTCTCCATAGATCGCCACGAAAACCACAACAATGTGCTTTCTTGAGCACATGACCAAGCTGTTTGTGTCAAAAAGAAATTGAACACCCTTGCGAATGGCGTTCCCGTCGCCGCAGGTTTTTCTCCCAAATCGTTTGTAGGATTTGCAGCAACGTTTCTGGCGGCTCCATTTCAATACACGTGTAGCAAGTTTAGAGACAGCTCTACTATGGAACATACTCAGTAGTCCATACATGTTTCGTGTGCTGCGCTGGCTGTTTCCCGTAATGTCCAGGAAGGATGTTCGACGCAATTATCGGGAGAGGATACGGGAAAGGAAAAGAAAATGAAAGAATGTAAATCGGATGAAGCCGCGTACAAAAGAGGCAGCGTGACGTTTTACAGTGTCAACGGAGACCTAGCTGTACGTCTATAGTTGGGTTTCACTGCTATAGCGACGAAACAGTACTTGCAGCAACGTTTCCTGCATGCAGGACGTCCTCCGCGGCACGCGACAATTGTGCAACGGCATCAGGCATGCGCAAGAAACTCCCAGAGAAGGGGTTTACCCTTCTGAACAAAAATAACGTGTTCTGTGCAGAGTTCTGATGGATTTCACTAACTTTTATTGGATTTCAAATGGATTTGTTTAGGTGCCACGCGTCTCTCGTTGTGCCACGAACAGCGGGCTACATATATCTTCGCTCCCAGAAGGTGAGGCAGTGATAGAGAGGCACGTCCCGTGTTGACGACGAAATGTTGAACCTCAGGGAAGGAACTGGCGGCTGCCGATATGAACGAGGGAATCCCGTGATCCGGGCGACCTTGCAAGCTCTTCCGGGAAGCATGCGCGGTGTAAGATAGCACTTATCCTGCGCAAGAACAACAACGAAGGCACTCTGTGAGTCTTCCTCGCTCAAACGTCGTAAACTTTATGGTTTAGCGCGCATATATATAGTTTGCTTATTATCTGTCTCACGTCTTCCGTCGAACCTGGCGCACATTTTTATTGCGCGGCGCAAATGCTGCGATTTACAGGCTATAATAATCTAGACTGGCCGCTTCGATGACATGAAAAATCGAGAACCACCTTTCACGCTTTCAAAGGATGCAGCGAGTGGTGCTACTGGTGTGTGCACCTCGTTCGGAGGGATCCGTGAATCCTGCTCTCATATGGGTCTATTTTACTGAATCTTTAGTGGCCTGATCGCACACGTTAGCGCCCCCTGGTCATTGTCGAAAGAGGCGAGTAATAGTAAAGTATAAGAAGATATATACTATACTTTAAGTATAAAGCGATTGCCTTCGACATTCTATAGTACTGAATTACTATATAGTATATATCACCGATCGCGCAGCTGGTCAGTATCACGCGTCCAAAGCGGCGTGCGACGGCTGGTGTCGCCTGTGCCTATCTGCCCCTGACACACTTTCGCGGAGATTTCCCCCCCTCGCAGAGCCCGGCTCTTATGTAAGCCCGTCGTGTCGCGTGCCCCTTCCGTCGCTTGTCGGCGTCGTTCGTTTCTCTCCGCCCGATGGCCCCGCGACGGCGGCGTGATCAGTGATTCGCATGGTTGCGTGCGTGCGTTTCCCACCGCCGATGCCGCTGATGGCGTTTGCTGTCGTGGTGCCGGGAGCCGCTGTGTTTCGTGATATGGAGAGGCCCATCTCCCGCCTCAAATCTCGCGCCTGTAAATCATCGTCGCGCGATATACGATGCGCCGCCGGCCCGCCTCTCCCTTTCTCGTCTAACGGCGTCGCGAGAAGGACGCATGCAAATGGCCTTCCGCGCCGTGCAATTCCGAGTATCGAGTGAATCGAGACGCGCCGTCTCACTCGCTCATCCGGCGGACACGAGTGTGTCATCATCAGCACAACTGCCTCGATCCACGCACGCTGCAACGCGTGTGCCAGACCCCCCCCCCCCCCCCAATCTCCCCTCGATCGGTGAACCGGTGAGCGGACGTCATGCACGTCTCGCACCAACGCTGTGGTTCGCAGCTTTCGGTTTCGAGAACAGCCAGTGCGCTCGAGAGATCGCACAACGGTTGAGAAATCGGCAGTTGACAGATGTGTGGTTGTTTTCTCGTCCGCCTCTGCACCTCTCATCCTGTATGCAGGAAAGACTGCAGTGCGTTTTTAGCTTTCCAGTGCAAAAAAAAAAAAAAGAAGAAGAAGAAGAACGCGTGGGAGGCTAGTGTACAAGTCGATGATAAGCTGCTCCCGTCTCGTTCGCTGTTCCTTTTGGGGTGTGATGTAAGAGACGCAGTATCGCCACCTCTTCGTGGGCTTCGCGAGTGCGAGGCTTCAGCTACCCACACAGCCCCTGGCTTGGTACAACAGAACAGAAAGGGCCTTATAGCACACAGTGACACTAGCACAAGCAGTTATTTTAGGCCTCAGAACCGGGCTATAGAAGTACACGCATTTTTCACGTTTGTCAACCGCAGCGGGCTGCAACGCAAGAGCGCTGCGTCGCTAACGGTATGGCTGTGATGGCTTGGAACGTGCGCGAGTCATCAGACGGAGAATAACTTTACGAACAACGTTTTTAGCACGTGTGCAGTTCTGAGTCTATCCACCGACTTCATACGTCCCGAGGGGAGAGGGAGGGGGGAGGGTAGCGTGGATGAATATCTCTAATAGTTCCTATTTAGATCTTGGTTTACTGTCAGAGTTCTGGAAGCGTTGCGCAGTACTGCTGATGTCTGAGGACTGCAGTCCTCATACATCAGCGGTCACTAGTGGTTAGGCCTTCAGTACACAGAATAGAAGGCACACAGTAGAGTTCTAGCCACTGCCGCACGGAAACGCATCTAGCCGTAAGGTAATACGTTGTAGTCCACCGCAGGTTAGCACCCGCCCCATTTTTCCCGACGGAAATATTTGCCGTGCGGCTGGATATATTTCCTTACGGTATTTTACGGCATGGAGGCAACGTTATACGCCTCCTGCGCCGCGATTCTAATGCTTGCACGTTGACGCGCGGATACATCACGGCGTTGCGCATTTTCCTCCTCGCCGTCGAATGAATGTCGTGTATCGCTACCGTTTAATGACCGCCAGTATACGGGTTTTTCCCGCGGTGCTTTCGTGCCGTGCGGTGCAAGCATCATCGCACGCGGTGTGGGAGATGGGAGGCCAGGGCGTGCCTCCGCGGAATGCGGCGGTAATGGTGCGCGGGCAGGAGAAAAAAAAAAAAGATGAAAAGAAAACAACAGAGCATAGCTGTGCTGCCGTTAGCGTTGACGAGACGTGCGCGCGGCACGCCCACCGCTCGCGACCCGGGCAGGAGAAAAAATGAACGGTGGCTGTGCCCCGACTTTGCCCGATGCGTCCCGAAGCCCCGATGCGTGTCGGGCTTGAGCCAAGGCATCGAAGTGAGAAGTATGCGAATGTGATGCGTGTTTTCACTATTCAGATGTGCCACCGATGCAACGGGGCCGCCAGGGAGAACGGAAAACAGGCAGCGCATGAGCTGTGCTCATAATTCAGAAAGAGAGAGGAAGGCAAAGGAAAGACGGCGAGCTTAACCAATCTCCGGTTGGCTACCCTGTACCGACGGAGGCGTCCATTTCCGTTTCCTGTTTCGCTTCCGTTTAATGACCGCCGAGAGGTGTGCGGTATGGAGAGGTAGGGGGGGGGGGGGGGCATATAAATGTATATTTACAAACTATAGACGATGCATAAAACAAGATGGCTACCAAAACCAGTTGCAAGCTTTTCCCGCCAAATCGCCTTTAAGATCTCATTCGAAGATCAATGTCGTCTTTGGTGCCGCTCTTGATTGCTTCGTAACATCACCCCCTGGCTGTTGTAAATTTTGTTTATTTTAGTTTATCATTATACATACATGCTTCGCCCTATAGCGGGAATTATAGCAAGAGTAAAAACAAGACACCGTCTCGGCGTTACAGCTCTGACGGAGGCTAACTTGCGGCAAAGTAATGCTTAATGGCAGCTGCACAGCGTCACTGCAGTGGGCACAGTGGCTGAAAGAGAGCTCCTGATTGCTCCGGATAATATGAATAGTCGGATGGCGCAACTTCTCGTTCCAAAGTCCATCCTGACCGCTTCAGAGTAGAGCTGTCGCCCCAGAAGCCCGCCGACGCCGACGTATCCAGCGACACGTGAGGTCCATTCGATTGCGTTGCACTTGTTGAACGAGCTCCCGCGCTAGTTCAATGCCAGCTCTTGCTCGTGCAGAACCGGCACGGTACGACCTGCCTGCGAATTCGTCCTGCACGAAGCCTGCGCTGTGTGAATCGAATGGCGACGTGCAGACGTCGCCGTGTTGAGCTGGTGAAAGGAAAAGCGAAGCGCAGCTCCTCCTCAACTAGTTCATGGAAGTGCAGGTGAATTTAATGGACCTAGTTTTTTTTTTTCCTTTTTTTTTTACATGCTGGGGGTAAAAAGTGCGTGTTCCGCAATAATTGGTGGCCCGGCGAAGCACTTAAATGCAGCGCACCCCCTCTTATACACCATATAGCTGTCGGCATCTTTCGGCGCGGCCTTGACCACGGCGCACTCTCTCTTGCCCCTGTCAACGAAGAGGAGGAGGCGTGCGCCGCTTCTTTGCATGGCCGCCGTTACTCGGCGACACGAAAATAGAGGCCTCCTTGGCTGCTGCCGCTACTCGTTCTATTCCTCGCGGCCGGCTGCGACTGCGCGTGCGCTCGTCTTAATTCGCGTGGGCTCCGGGAAGGCTGAATGCGTCAGACACGTCATGAGCTGCGGCGCTAACCACGCTCGCCTTGGGAGGCAGGATGCGGTAACGCGCTCTGGGTCACAGCTATACAGAGGATTCCGGTTAGGTTAAGGTTAAAAGCGTCTCAGCCGGCTACGCGTCGACCAACAGTCGCCTGACTGCGTCTTCTGCGACCTATGTATGTGTACGGTCGCGAGCAAAGTGCCTCGAGCGGCCAGTCGCGCGGCAATATTGCGTGTATTCGTGGGCTGCTTTCACGCTCGGAAAAACACTTTTTATGTAGCATGTATTGAGCAGTGGAAAAGCTGTATCGGGAGTTTCTCATGTTGCTCTGCAATTTTCTCATTTACACTTTTCATCTAACTATAATATTTGAGAAGTTGATTAATTAATGAAGACTAATTGTGTAATTAGGCGGAATGCAAGAAATAATTTGAGTATTTCCAAGCAACGGCAAACAACATCACGCTGGTTCTGTCCAGCTACGTGGCATTTGCATATTTTTACATCTTGGTGCATGATAGTTGAAACATGTATAGTTGCTTGGTTGCCGCTCAAATACCGCGATAAGATTGAGCTTTTTTTTTTTTTGTTAGGAAGAAGCATTTAATTATTTCAATATCACAAAAACAAGTAAACAAACACTTGTCGGACCTCTAACTTCTCCGTAGGTCGTTACGTTGTTTCATACTTTCTTTGTTATAGAAGTACTGTATAGGCCACATGGCCCAAGCAGGAGGGACAAAATAAAAAGCACGATGCTATACTCTCCCATATGATACCTCCTCCCATATACAATACCAAAAAAAGCTCGTTCAAGTGAAACGTAAATACGGGAGCTTACAATGACGCAGAGGTTGGGCTCATTCCGGAGCAAGTTCCAGCTTCCCTTCGACCGCTTTGTTTGTATTTCAATAATAATAAGAAGAAGAAGAAGAAAGAAGAAGAAGAACCAGCGTTGTTCGATTTATGGAACATTTCCAGTATTTTCTCTCGATCGAGTGATTTGCATAATTCAAAATTGATTATATCATTATCTGTTGAATAGCGATATACCGGCGCTGCGGCTGTCCGCATTTGAGGGAGGCGCGCAGGTTCGGCGTGCGCTAGCGATGTGCCTGGGTCTCTGGATTTTGTAAGCCGGGATGGACGGCTGTCCATGCATGCGCGCCGCATGCAACGCGTCGCTGGTGCATCTTGTAACGCGCCTAGAAAATGCCTATTTCGGGAGGGATGCCGTGCCCGGAAGGGGGTGCGTCGTTGGGCGTCCTATCGGCCGCTGCCTGTTTCGTTCGAACAGGCAGCGGACGATGCTTGAGCGATCCCTCGTATGCCGTCTGCTTCTTGGCCGCACGTTGCCGCCGTGCTCCACTCAAAGGCGCCAGCTAGGCGTTCTGGGGCCTCATCTCGAGATAATCACCTATTGCTTCCAAGAGAATCGCTAACTGGGCGAGGCAATCAGTACTCACTGAAAACTGAACACTGTGCAAACCACAAGGCACACTGAAAGACGATGCAGATAGCTCTGACACACGACTAAATGGTAGTGATGATGACGATGATTGTGAAAGTAACTCCTAGACTTTATAAAATATACTGCAGACTTACCATGCCCTGCTTTTAACCCCCCTCCCCCCTTTTTTTTCTTTTTCCCTGGGCCTGCGGGCCCTCCCTATTAGAAACAACAACAATAATAAACTGTCGCATATGCCCACCCCTCAGTGATCGGCAAAGTATCGAGCGGACTACAGATGTTGATCATAATCACGTGGGAGATCGGCCATGACTAGGGAAGTGTGCAGTACAAAGAGAAATTGCGGTGCCCTAAAATGTTGGATAAATCTACGAAACTTTGACAGCAGCGAAGAAAAATGCGAAATTGAAAATGGATAATATATACTGGCGTGAGGTGTATACCTTATTTCGGAAGAAAAGCGGCTGTACGAACAACGTCACCTTCTTGATCATAAGTCCGCGTAGTGGTTTGCGTTGCTCATTTTTCTGTGAAGGCCTGCCGCCTCGCCCACTTGTAACTAGCGATTATTCTGCTGTCTGTACATTCCTTTCTTTCTTACAGCCCTTCGTTATTTTCGGAATTTATGTGGTCGCTTCTTTTTAAATAAAATTCAGTTTCTAGCAAGCACTTAATTGTTGCGTCTTCTTCGCTATTCCTTGTGGCTACCGCTATTCAGATCTCTCGCCTAGAGTTTTCTGAAACTCTCGCAGGAAAGAACACGATAGGAGTGCATGTGTCTGGAGGGGGCAGGATGCATCAGTGGCTCAACGACAACATCATTTACTGCCTTTCTTTTAGCAAACGTCTTCCATTGAAGCTATCTTCTAAGGCAGACGCGCTTAGTACCTTTCCAGTACTAAATGAATACACCGAGCGAAGGCGTGAAGCGTGAGCTTGGATGTGAAAAAAAAAAAATCAGCCAGCCTCAGATTCGAACACTATATGCAATCCATGCACTGTTGAGGCTTCAGTATACTGAGAAACAAGCACTGTCTCGCATTATGGCAGTGCAAGCAATGATGATACGTCGGCGTTTTATTTCTTTCCTTCTTTCATTTTTTTTTCGCCATACCTGGAGCACGCCGGCAGTTGTTTATTTGTGTATCAGCAAGCAGACGGCGGGTGGCACGGCAGATTTGAACCTGCACATCGCGTGTGCACACCAAACCTTTCGCGCGGCGTTAACGTTTTATTGCGATAGCAATTATGTGGACACTTCAACCGAATTTCTGCCGTCGGCGTCGCCATCATCGTCGCCGTCGCCGTGAGGTTCCGTATAGATTCCAAGGGCGATAAGACCGTCGCCGCGCAGCGTATGCGCGAGTGAAAAGCGCGCGGGGGACGCGCGCTATCACGGAGAGCGAACGCACGGCGGAAAGCAAACGCGACCGTCGCGCGAAAGGCCGTGGGGGTATGGGAGGGAGGGAGGGAGGGAGGGAGGCGGGGCGACGCTGTGCTGCTTCACCAAATGCTTATCTTGCAACCGGGCGCAAGGGGAACTGGCCACTCAATCTCCCAAGCGAAAGCAAGAAAGCGGGAAGGCAGCGCGGGAGGGAGGGGGGGGGCAGCTTCTCCTCTGCCAACAACTTCTCCTCTGCACAACGCCTCTGCACTTTGCCCAGCGCTGGCGGTCGCCCGCACCGTCTCTTATCTCCACACGGCTCTGACCTTTGTATGCGCTGTGCATTCGCCGCTCAGTTTCCGTTGAAGCTGTTGACCGCGCGAACAATTCGCCCGCTGCGGCGGCTGTGCTTGCTGCCAGCGTTTTGACAGTCGTTGTCTGCGGTCATTCGGTGTGATCTATTCTTGTTTGCTTGTGCGCGCTGACACCACGCTTGTTAATTCAGTTAGTCCAAATGTGTCCACGTTTATGCAGCCGATAAAACTACTGTCCCTACTCCGAATAGCTCTCTACTCATTTGCTATCGCAATTGATGCTTCGCCTTTCGGGCGAAACTGCGACATCTTTTTTCCCAACTCTCCAGTCATCCTGAGTGCCAAGACTCCCCTTCCCGCACTGCCACCCTCCCCACTATTAGGCATTTCAACAACAGAGGACGTCGGAATAGCATCTCTGCAAATAGTATATTGTCGCCTGTGTCAACAAAGGGAAGAAATTCTTTGATGGGCACGTTGAAGGTGGGCAAGCGTGCACGCGGTCTCCTTCTCGCCAGCTCCCGGCCTTCCCCAGCTCCCGGCCTTCCCGCCTCTCTTCTCTCCGCGGCGCGCTGAGCCAGGAGGGAAGAAAGAAAAAAAAAAAAAACGCGAAAGCTTGCACTAGGCCGCGCAAAGCTCAAGACACAGCGAAGCTGGCCGATTGATATCGAGCGGCTAGCCTCCAACGCGTTCGGCGTCGGCAAGCAGCAGCGTTCTTGGCACTGTGCCAACCTTGGTTAGCCTGCCTGCGTTTGTGGCATGCCAGGAACGCTGTCGCTCGTAGGCGCCGAGCGACAGCGCTCCTGGCATGCATTTTTTCAAAGCATTTTTTCAAAGCATTGGGGTTTAGGGACAGTGAAGGCAAAATAGACTTTAAGCGGGTAGAAATAACCAAACAGAGGTTATCTGATTGGTGGATAAAATCAAGGCAGGGGTGAAATTTCACCCACCACAAAGTACAAAATATGTTAATAGTCAAGCTAGGTGGCGTATGCCACCGCCCGGTTTAAAGGGTTCAGCCTCATCCATCCATCCATCCATCCAGCCGACGCGTCCAGCGTTAGTCACGCGAAATGTCGCGAAAGGGAAGGTACCTCCGAAAATGATCGCTCGAGAATACCTTCCTACATGCGTAGTTAAATTAAACCAAGTTAAGACCTAGCAGCAACCAAGTTAATACCTAGCAGTAGCAGCCAGTAAGTTTCGCTGTGCCTAAGCTTTGCGCGACCGAGAGCAAACTTGCCCGTTGTTTTAAGGTTCACTTTTGTGAGAATGGGTCGGAGTTTTTTTTTTATTTATTGCGATAGCAATTATATGGACACTTCAACCGGATTTCTGCCGTCGCCGTCGTCGTCGCCGTCGCCGTGAGGTTCCCTATAGATAAAATCTTCGCCGCGTGCCGTATGCCCGAGCGGAAGCGTGCGGGGACGCGCGCTATCACGGAGAGCGAACACACTCAATCTCCCACGCGCGAGCAAGGAAGCGGGAAGCCAGCGCCGGAGGGAGCGGAGGGGGGGGGGGGCGCACTTCCACTCTGCCAACAACCGCGCTCGTCGCTCGCTCGCACCGTCTCTTATCTCCACACGACTCTGACCTTTATGCGCCGTGCATTCGCCGCTCAGTTTCCGTTGAAGGTGATAGACCGCACGTACCTTCGCCGCTGCGGCGTATCCGCTTGCTGCCAGAGTTTTGACGGTCGTTGTCTGCAGTCATTCAGTGTGATCTATTCATGTTTGTTTGTGCGCGCTCACACCACGCTTGTTCATTGAGTTAGTAATAGTTGGGCCACATTTTCCAACGCACGCTACACATGCAATGCTGCCCGGATCGGCAGTGCAGCGCTACAGGTGTGTCCCTTCGCACGCGCTGCCCACGGGAAGCGCTTCTCATCAACACTACCGTTTCACACGCGCCTTCTCGTGGTCATCGAGTCTCTCTTCATGTCGGTCTACTTACGCCGCAGCACACCTGCTTACTTAATCAGCTCATGTTTACTACAATTCATATTGCTACCAAAGCCGCTCACCTTACTTCGTATGACATTGCCGTGTTGCTATCGCATTCATTGCTTCGCCCTTAGGGCGAAACTGTGACATTTTTTTTAATAAACGCATAAATGTTGCCTACATTGTTTTTTGAAGAAGTTGAAGTAAAGAATTCGGCCATTTTGATAAGATATCAGGATAATAGCCATGACACTGATTAAAGCACACGGCAGGTCTCCTGCACCATACCTTCAGTGTCTGGCGCACACACACCGGACGAGAGAACAATGACGACTCGCAGAATGGCTTTTCTCTTCCCGGCATCCGATTGTTTTCAGTTCTGTCGCCCTGTGCGAAAAAAAAAAAAACAAGACAAAAAAAAAAAAAACACGAGAGCTAAATGTGGGTAGAGGAGGCACCTTCCTTTGGCTAGGAAATTGAGTCCCGCGGACGAAGTGCCGGAGAAAGAGAGAGAGAGAGCTGCTTGGTTCCAGGGGCTGTTTTCAGCGGCAGCCAACTGCCACCACCCTGCTTACTTTTTCACTCGAAATAGCCCCCACTTTCGGCTTCGCGCAAAGAAGCCCTATTTGAGAACGGAAAGCGCCGGGTGATGCGGAGGTGGAAGGGCGGAACGGGCTCGCAAAAAGAATCGGGAAAGAAAACAAGAGAGAGAGTACATCGTCGAGCAGCGAACGATGTCCGCGTCTTCAATGAAAGTAACAAAAACAAAAGGCGAGTGCATGTCAGTCGCCTTTCCTTGGGATGTCGGGATGTCTGACGGAAAGTGTTCGTATTTTGGTGTTCGCAGCGCACTTACCCGCTTTCTCCCCATCTTCACCCCCGCCTTCTTCAGGCTTGTTGAGCCCGTCAGGTATACTACGTAATAAGAACGGCTACAAGGCGGCTAGAGATGGTCCATGTTTACCTATAGCAGCTTTCCAAGTCTTTGCCTATAGACGGAGCTCTTCCAACAAAGGAAGGAAATTGGCGATGAATGTTTTTGTTTTGTTCTGCGTCTCCCTCGCTCGGTGACGTGAACAACGCGTGAGGCCGCGGTGATCGATTGATTGCGCGTCGCGACCTCGTTAGCGAGTCTCGCGCGTAGAAGCCCGGTTCTGCGCTCCTTGGGGAGATTGTAATGTGAGTACAGCGCTGCGGCGTCAAGTTGTAACGCTGCGCAATCCGCGTGCCTGTCTGCTTTTCTTTTCTCCTTGTGATGGGCTGCCAGTACGCAGATATGGCCTATCAGGTTAATTGGGAATTATGGACAAAAGTGCGGTAAACATTTCGTATGTGTAGTGTGTGTTCGGGTGTCATTGCGGTGTACCGCAGCGATGCAAGGTCATCGTAGGACGCAGTGGTTGCGGAGAAATGCATGGGCGTTCCAGTTACTTTTGTGCTTCAATGCATAAAACGACGCTTTGTTAAGAAAGTAACTGGAATGCCACTGCATTCCTCCGCAAAGTTCTGCGATTAATATCTCGAAACTGGTGTCATCCTGAGAATTCGTTCCGAGTGGATCCGCCTTGCGAACTCCACGGCTAGAATTTGTAAATTACAATATGGGCCCTAAGGTAATAAGTTAAAACGTAATTAGTGAATTTTTGTTGATTAGTCGATTATGCATTTCCATTTTTTTTTGCGCAAGTAATGTCCGCCTCTTCGAGTAAACCAGGTGGGGGCGGGGTATTCTGTGAGAGTCCACCTAGTGGACTGTCCTATTTCGGCTGTCGCGATTGGATCCAGCTGCACGAGCGAGAAGCAGACTGGCTGGCTCTTTCTAGCTCGTGCAGCTGGAGACAATCGCGACAGCCGAAATGGACAGTCCACTAGGTGGACTCCTCAAGAACTAGAATAGTGCCAGCTTCCACAGGAAATCTTTAAAACATTTTGAAAGTGCTCGCTGAAACACCCTGTATATACTGCCTGTACTCATTGTCGAAGTCTCAGAATATAGACTTGCTGGAGCACTTTTACCTCTTGTCGACCTCTCTATAGCTTTCCTCAAATAAAACCTGTCTATATAAATCTCCTAAGCCTTGCCTCTAAAATATCGATGCGTGCAGTGTCAGTGGTTCCACGTCCTAAAGCATGGGTCTGTGATCGGCGCCATGCAGTGGAGGTCTCCTGAATAATTTGAACCACATGGGGTGCCTTAACGTGCGCCTAAGGCGCGGTCACACACAAGCGTCCCCTTCAGAATGCAGCCAACGCCGCCGCTGGTAATCGAACCCACGACCTCATCCATGCTCAGCAGCAGAACTGAGCCACCGCGACAGACATGGAATGTGAGCGATGCAAGTGGGCCGAGGAATTCGGTCTTATACAAGGGGCGCTGCCCTCTTGCCGCTTGTGAGTCTGCGTGATGAATACCCGCGGCGAAGGCGGCC